>NW_008825107.1:117028-129611 GCF_000699105.1 Pygoscelis adeliae
GCTCCCAGGGCTCTGTAGTCCTTCTTGATAGTCCTCAGACTGCTGCTGGCTGTATCACTGGTGCCCATGTGAAACAACAGCAGCGGATAATAGTCAGTGGATTGTTTGAGGCTTGGTAGCCTCTCGGTGACATCCCTGATACGAGCCTCTGGTAAGCAGCACACCTCTCTAGAGAGTGTGTCAGGTCGGCAAATGGGTGCCTCTGTACCTCTCAGAAGAGAGTCGCCTACTAGTATCACCCGTCGCCTTTTCGTAGTGGCGCTGGTTGTTATACTCCAGCGCTTCTCCTGGTGTGACAGGACTTTCCTCTTCGGCCTGCCGAGCGGTGAAGGGGTTCTGCAAGGGCACCTCAGGCTTCGGGGGTAGTCTCTTCCTCCTGCTGGTACTTGCCGTTGCAACCATCCATTCTTCTGCGTCACTGGCCCCCCTCCCTTCTGTGTGTGCCAGTGGGGGAGTTTTTGGCTGTTTGGCCGTGGATCCACCGCAGACTGCCGCTGCAGACTGCGCTTGGAACCAGCTATCTAAGCTCCTTCTCTGCCCCCCTGAGATGTTACGCTCTTCTCACCGCCTCCTGCAGCTCAGCCACCTGCTGCAGGAGGTCCTCCACCTGGGCACACCTTTTGCAGGCAGGTCTGCTGCCTGTACCTACCCCAGGAGAGAGGGTCAGCTAGAGAAATGGCCGTCACAGCCAAACCTAGTACAACACACACTGCAGGTGGACCAGGAAAAGCTCAGACAGAGCAAGCCTGGCTGGCGTCAGTCCCCAGCCTGCACCAGCTCAGCAGAAAGCTTATGGCTGCCACTGGCGATGGCAACAGCGATGCCATGCTGCGGGGCTGCCCCGGTACAGCACGGAGCCGGCATGGGCTGGTTTTGCTAAAGGATCTACGCTGGGAAATGGGTTTTCTTGAAAAGTTCACAGAAGTGAGTGTAATTTGACGATGCCTGTTCAAGCGCACCATTTGCGTTAATGCTCAGCCAGCTCTCACTAGCTTTATTTTTGGTTTTGTTTTCATTAAAAGGTAAAAAACTCCCGAAACCTTCCTTTATTCCATTTATTTTTCAGTTGTGTGACTGGGTGTTGGAGGGAATGGAAAGGTTTGAGCTTACCTGCTGGAGTACATTAGTCATATGAAAAACTGATGGCTGTGGGCATGGGCAACATTTGAACGTGGGCTGCATAGTGAAGTGCTTAAGCCCACGATGCTGAGAGGACTGTGGGTGAGATGGATCAGTTTTTGTGATTCTGGCCCGATTTCTTCAGCAAGGAGTGCCTAGACCCTGCTGAAGGCAGAGGATGCCCTGGCACGTAAGCTGGGGTGATGCTTCCAGGGATCCTCCCCGCCCCATGCGGCTGGGAGGACGGAGGAAGTCCTTTCATGGCTCTGCATTCCCATTTGGGCTGCTTCTGGAGAGGTGCCTGGCAGAAGACAGAAGTGGTGATGCCACTTCCTTACAGAAAGCCACAAAGTGTACTGTGTAATTACATCTGGGCAGAGCAGGGCTGCTCCCACAGCACAGGCACCTCACAGTTAGCATATGTGACTTGAGAAGGAAGGCAGTGCTGGAGCTTGCAGACATTTCAAGAGGCACAAATACTAGAAACCCTCAGGAAAGCTTTTGTCAATGACTTGAGCCCTGAAGTTACTAAAAAAAAAAATATGCAGGGGAGTGTTGTGTACCTGCTCCAGCTGTGGGACCGCGCAGGTTGGGAACAGGCAGCGGTTCTTGACCCTGCTTCTTCAGCCAGCACTTTGCCTGCATTTCTTTGCATCGGTCTTCCCTGCTTGGTTATCAAACATATCTCCATGTCTTCTTGTTTGTGACTGGTTATGCAAAAGTGTGAATTCTGTGCATGAGGATAATTGCTTATCCAGTATTCATTTCTTATGAGCATTTTTTTTAAGATTTCTGCTTGTATTATTGTGCAATATTCTTCTATGCATTCAGCATGCAGAAGAAAAGCATTGTGTGACAAGAGGGGTTTCCAGCGGGAATAGTGAGGAGGAAATAGCCTGAGTCAAAAGATTGCGATTAGCACATGCGATCGCATGTATGTAACTCCTTTGAGGTGTACCATTGAATTCAGCTGGAAGTTTAACAGAGTGGGACTATACTTGTCCAGCAGAATTAGTCTGTTGTGTAAGACTTCAGTCTGTCATTTACAACTTACATTTAAGTTGATTGGTACAGAATTACAAACAACAACTGGGGGGGAAGCTTTATTCATTAATAGATCGAATGAGGAAGAGTGTTAAAGTCGTCATGTTGTTGAGAGTGAATGGTTGATGCAGCCCTATAACCGGTATCTGAATCGGGTAGACTGATTCCTGGGGTGAATAAATAGAAGGTCTTCTAAATCTAGGTCTTAAAAGCAGTAAGATTCAGTTCCTATTGCAGTCCATGTGAACGTGGAGAAGAAATGCAGACTCCTGCCTCAGGATCAGGGGTGGTTGCTGTCAAGTGCTGCGGTGATGTTCCTGAGCTGCCTTTTAGTGCGCTGGCAGTGCACTGTGCACAGCCTCCCTGGGAAATGCACACTAGTGCTTTGGCTGCTGGTCGAGCGGTCATCTGGGTTTGTCACCAACAACCCCATGTGTTGTTTTCAGGAAAAGTATTTCCAGTTAATCATTCCAGGTTTTCCTTTGTCCCTCTGACATTCAAAACACTGCTTCCACCCCCCCACCCCAGTATTTATACACTCTTTTAGGAACTAAGGAAAACCAAGAAACATCTCATTGTATTTAATACTTGTTTCTTACTGAAAGCGGTTTAATGTAAGCATGTAGACTCCTGTATAATGTATAATAATTTCTATGGGATTTTTATTTCATATTGTATAAGGGTCTATATAATGTCATGAAAGACGTGGCTACAGGACTCGTAATAATAAAGAGTTAGATCATCAACTAAGTGAAGAGGATTTGCCAAAACACCTGTGAAATACCTTTAGGGTTTTCTAGCATTTTGGCTTTGGAAATGAGGCTGTTCCTGACGAATCAAATAGGAGAAACACTGTGCCTTTCTGGCTGGTGAGGGTGGAAGGGCAGTGATGGGGCTCCTTAGCTATTGCAAGGCTGTAGCCTTCATGCCTGCCTAGAGTGTTTGTGGGTAAGCAAGGACACATCTGGATTCCTCCTTCCTCCTCCTCCTCCATTCTTCAGACTCCAAGGAAGCAGGCAACTTCGGACTTTCTAGTCTTCTGCCTCTTCTGCCCTGAGCATCTTTTCCCTGAAGGTTTGACTCCCTTCTCTGCAGTGGAACGAGCAGTTCGGCTGTGTGTGGCGCAGGTGCTGTGCTGAATGAGCTCAGCTCAAAGGGAAGCTCACCCCCAATGTGTGATGTGGTCCTATGGTTGGGCTTGGGTTGGGTTTTGAACAATGAGGGATTAATTACTTTGTAAGCACAGGAGGAAATTTGCATATAAAGGAATAGGTGGTCTTGACTGTTGGAAAGTGCTTCTGCTGTCCCAGAGATTTAATATCTTCTGTCTTGCTTTTATTTTCTGTGGTTGTATTGGTTGAGACTTTTCTGTTTTGGTGGGTTTTTTTTGGGTAGTTTGGGTTTTGATAGTGGGTTTTTGTTTTGTTTTTTGGTTCTTTCTTGGTCTTTTTTTTTTTTTAAATTAACGTTTTGAAGATTTTAAAAAAGATGAGTAAGGCTAAGGAAAAGCATTTTGTCAGCGTTAGGGGAGAACATCTCAGCTCAAGCATTTCAGGGATTTAGCTCATTGCAAACTGGACAAACTTGGAGATACGATTTATCATCCCAAGCCAGACCAAGGGTCTGGTAACCCTCCTTCCAGTGGGGCTTGGCTCAGGACACATCTGCAAGGAGTGTGCAGACCTTGTCACGACAGATGATGCTTTGACTATGGGGCTGGCTTTCCACTCACAGGGTTAGTCAGTGATGGGGACCATCTTTCTCTGTTGTTCTCTGATGGAGTTGTGCACTCTGTGCACCCAGAAGGCTGACTGAAGGTTGGGCTGCCCCAGCTCACAGCTGCTCAGCGTCTTCACAGGATGAAGCTCATAGTGGAGAAAACACTGGAAACTGGCTTCTGTCCTCTGGAGGCATGAGCCAAATTGGTGCTGGTGTCTTGCTCTGGGCTGCATTGACAGTGTCTATCTAGCTTTTCCAGGCTCCCAGGGGACTGTGGTAGTGCTTCCTGTCCAGCTACACCGAGCAGTGATGAATTTAGACCAAGTGAGCCATAATGACAGTACAGGAACCAGAAGAGTGCTGACCGCCCTCCAGGAGGAGCGTCTGGCTCTCTGTACAGATGTCTTCAGCTGCCAACCCTGTTCTGGCCTCTCTGCCCACTCTGGGCAGCCTGTGCCTCCGCATCACCTGTTTGCACTCACGCAGTCCCTGTTTCATACAATCATTTCAATCAGTCATTTCCTTCTGATGTTTTTTTTCCCTCCAACAAGAAATCAGGGTACTGTGAAACATTTATAGACATCTGAGGCACACACAGCACAGCTGGCCATATTTCAAATCTGCAATTTGGAGCAGGTCACCCCAAGCTGCCAGCTGATGAGAGGGCAAAGCCAGCCCCTCTTTGCTATATTTTATTTGCCGAGGGCACTGACATCACGCTGCTTTGCCAGTGTCTGGCACAGATCTCGGCAATACCAGTTGGAGCCGGGGTGAGCGCAGGGAGATGGCTGGAGAGGGCTTTTCATGTTAAGGCTCTGTTATAGTTCCATTTCCAGCTTGTGATTGACAAATACTTACTGCTCCCACCTCCCAAGGGACTGACTTCTGAGCAGGGAATGATTGTAGAAGATACTGTACTCTGAATGAAATTTTAGGAGCCGTAAGTACCCATTGCTGTTGCTATGATTACTGCTGTCAGTGCTGAGCTATTGACAGCCCAGCCACACTGGGGCTGCCCAGTGCCTGTGCCAGCAGTGTCAATACTGGTCCCCAATGCGGGGCAGAGCTGGGCGTCTGTCCCTGCCCTTGTTTTGACCGAGGGCAGCAAGCTGCAGTAGTGCCTGTGTGCAGGAAGACATGTTAGATCTGACAGTAGCCAGACAGAAACTAGGCACCTGGTCCATGACTGATGAAGTCATGGCCTCAAATTAGTGAATTCAGCCAAGCTGGCTGATGAATATGGATTTATAGGACCTGAGAATCTGGTCACACACATCTGGCAGAGATGGCACAAGGTACCTGCCCACCCAATGACTTCCAGCTGCAATGGGCACAATGCAAATACCAATTATTGCTCCATGCATTTTGGTCCTGCAACGAGTAGAAACACAAACTGCAAAGTAGCGCAGAACAGGTACAACACCTGTGAGCCTTCGTCCAAACAGACCATCAAGGCGATGTGCTGGTTTTGCGGCTCCCCTGCCCAGAAGAGGCTGGAGTGGAGACACTGTGGTGGCATTCTCCACGTGTATGTGGAGACAGTGGTGAGGAGGGACGGGGGCTGCAGAGGGATCAGCCTTGTCCTGTCCCTAAAAATGAAGGTGCAAGGGGCTGAGCAGCCTCCATTTGTACTTCCTGGCTGCTGGAAGGGGGAAGGGGCTTTTGCATGTGATGGTTGAGTGTGCCTGAAAACCAGCAGCTGGCAATACGAGTGTACCCAATTATTCACAAGTAGCACTTTCGGCTCCTGTAAAAGAAATGGAGCTGGCACCTGTTAGGCAAGCACATATTGCACCTGGAAAAAGTAATCACATCGTTACTCCCACAGTTGTTTTTAATTTCGAGAGTTAATCACTTCTTTGTACACAGAGCCCAGCCTCCAGGGCTGGGTCCTTACTGTCCAGCCTGTCTGCCTGCAGCCTCCAGGAGAGACAGGGGTGGCTACACAGGTCTAGTTTTAACAAGTGCCTCTGCGTGGCATTTTCTTCTGAGGGAAAAACATTTGTGAAGAGCCTGGAGCCTGTTGCTCAGAAGAGGGTGGTATAAAAATGCTAGAAATGGAAGTGAAGGGAGCGTGGGGCTGGCGTGGGAGGTGGGGAGAGAAGGGTTTCGGGAACTTGCCTTGCACGTGTGTTGGGAAAGAGCATGGTGCATCTTGTTGGTAGGACAAGATCAGCACGCTGGTCGCCTTCCTTCAGCAGTGTCACGGAGACTTCAAACAGTCTGCAATGCATTTCAGCCTGAAATAGGTACCTGAAATAGGGCAAATGATTGATGCCTTAAAAGTGCTTGTTTTCTCTGGCTGTAAAGGAAACTCCATGGTAGACACCTAAGGGTGGGTTAATGATCCTACCACTGTGTTGTCAGGGGGCAAGGGGAGAGGACTGTTGGTCTTGTGCAGGGGTCTAGCGTTAGGGGGGCCCTGTGTGTGTCTGTAATTCAGGGCTCCAGGACTCAGGCTCCTATGGTGGTGTTTTTTTCCAGTGAGGAGAAATAGCAAATTTTAAAGGCTTAGCATAAACCCAACTTGTGCACGCCTCCACGCTGTGAAAAACAGATGGTAACTTCCATCTGCGGTATATCACAGCATTTGTAACTTTGAGGCTTGCTGCCGGGAGGAGTTGAAAAATCAATGTGTTCTTCAGACACCTAAAATGTTATCATTAGCTACTGCATTACGTGTCACATTAATGCCATGAAACGCAGGTAATATTTACACAGACTTCAGGGAACAGGTACAATGCCTTTGCTCAGATCCCTTGCATGTGTGGAGGAGCCAAAGCCAGGCTGCTTCTTCCCCCCTGCGCCCGCAGCCATCAGCTGTGGTCTGTCCATCTGCAAAGCAGGTAGCGATGTGGGAACCTGGCTGGTTTGCAACGCTGAGCACCCCTTTTTAGAGGAGCAGTGTGGGAATGAATCCCTTGGGATTGGGCACTGGGTAGTTCCTGGTGCTAATGTGGCACATATGGGGGAAACGAATATTTAGGAGGCAAGGTTTTTCCTGCCTGCTCCCAACTGAAAATGCAGCACTGCATTGTAGCGCCTGTCACCAGTAAGCGCTGAGCAAAGGGATTTGGATTTGGATCTGAGCATATGGCAGGAGCTGGTGTTGAGTGTTTGGGAAAGGGCCGAGGACGTGTGCCTTGAGTCCTGCTCTCATCCTGGTCTCTCCGGCTCCAGTTCATTCATTGATCCTTTTCCTTTTGATGCTGCTGTCAAAACCCATAGGTATAATCAGGAGAGAAGTGCACCAGCAACATAAATACTATGAAAATACCTTGGACTGAAAAAAAAGAGGGAATGGTGGTTTTTTGGAACAATATTAATTTCTTGGGTTTTAGATGCTGAGGTGTCTCAATTGGCAGAGGAGAGCAGCTGTTATGTGCCTCCACTGTCAGCTTGCTCGCTGCAGTGCCACCTTCTGTCTTGGTTTTGGCATCTCTAATCCCTCCTGCTGTCTGCACTCATATCTGTTCTCTGTCCTCATGAACACCTCACAGTCCAACTTGTCAAACAGAAAAGTGATATTCTTGCATCTTTTTACCAGCCCTGCCAGTCCTCTGATCTCTGACTCAGCCATCGCCTCCCTAGTAGCCTGAGGGTGCCAGCTTTAGTGTGGCCAGGTTTCCCCCATCTTCCTTGCCCCGCTGCTTCCCATCCCGGCCATCTCCAGGGACCAAGCATCTCGGGAGAGTAGGACTTGGGGAAATGCACAGTGGCATTTAAAACACTGGTCAAACAGCCACTTCCCCCACCCTCAGTCCATTTCTCACCTCTGGTGTAACAACAATAACCCTAAATATTATTGGTTTTTTTTTTTTTTTTAAAGGCTTATTGTAAGGTTACAGTGTGTGGGCTGGGATTTCCTTTTCTTGCAAAACAAAGGCAGAGCTGCTTGGGCAGTCTGGCTGATGCTGTGGGATGCTCTCTGGAAGGGATTTGCGGGACAGACCTTGGTCTTTCAACCCAGGGCTATTGGAGGTTGCAGGGACTTGGGGTCAGGTTGGGGTGCTGGCAGCAAGCGCTGTTGGATGCGCTGGTGCCACAGGTGTTTTGGGGCCACCAGAGGGGAGGGAGGTGACCTCGGGGCAGGTGGCCAGTGGGGTAGCGAGTGACCTGTGTTATAAAAAAGCCAGGTATGCACAGCTCAGTGTTTATCCCCTTCTTGCACGGCAGCGCTTGGATGCAAGGCAGCACCAGGTCTTTGGGGGCTGAGTTAAATGCAGGTTTGACGTAAAAAAAAAAACACAACAAAACATAGTAATTGTTGGAGGTGCCTAAAAAAGGTTGACAATGTGAACTCATATCTGGCCAGGGACAAGGGTATAATTTTGTCGCAGGTCGAGAGGAAAATATGTCCCACGGTATCTGCAGCAGGGGTCGGGTAGGGAAGAAGAGAGGAAGCATCTGCCGAAGGTGTGCGCGTGCGTGAGAGTGAGTGGCTTCACGGTGCCTGTCTTGAGACCGAGGGGCTGTGGGCAGAGCAGTGGGGCCAGGGCAGCACTGGGGCCTCCCTGCATGGAGGGCAGGAGGAAGGAGAAAAAAGGTGCTTGTCGCACTCAGCACCCGCGGGGTCCTTGCACAGTCCTCACAAGGCAGACACACATCATCCCCTGGCTGGTAATGATGGGGGGAAAAGGCAGAAGATTTTGGAGGATGAAATTAAGCAGGCATCCACAACAGCAGACTGACGTGTCTGCTTTCACAAGATGCTCTGTTGAGCTGTGGTGGTGTCACAGCATGGGGGATGCTTTCTGGATGCTGTTGTCTGCGGATGATACATCTCAGGCAAATACAGATAATCTGCAGTTTAGAGCCCTGGCTCAAACCTGACCCTGCTCAAGTTTCCTTAAGTCACTTATTTTGCAGCACCAGCGTCTCCTGTGAATCCCTGTAAACCTGCAGCCCTTGCCATGTCCCCTGGGCTGTGTCCCCACCTCTGGAAATGAGAGTCCCTGCACCAAGGAGCCATTGGAGTTGACTGTGGTTTGCCAGGGCTTTACAGCACAGCAGACCAGGAGCAGTTTGCTGCTGAAAGCGAACCATGTTTCACAGGCTTCTCCTGCCACAGCAGCTCCCTAGAGCGGGGCTCTGCTGCCTGAAGGCCTCTTTCTTCTACCCAGGGCAGCAGAAACACCTCCTCCCACTGCAGGAGGACATGCAAATGCTCCTCGCAGAGCTTCAATGCTGTCATTTACACTTTCCCCCCAATAAAACACCCACAGGCACCCTCCTCCTGCCCCCTTGCCCTGTAGCCGTGCCCATCATCTGCGGCTTGGCTGTGGGAAGAACCCAGCTTGCAGAGCAGAGACTCATTGCTTGCTTCAAAGCAGCCTATTTGCACTTGCGGCGTGTTTTTATTAGCAGAGAGGGGGTGCTGCGGACACGGAGGATTTAGCAACAGCCAAATACAGGCAAGGAAGTCGCCTTCCTTCTGCCCAGGCTGAGGCAGAGGGAAAAGCTGGGTGTACGGCTGGGGCGTGCTGGTCCTGTCCTAATCCGCACGGGCAGAGAGGTGCGGTTGCACTGTGTCAGGGTGTGTGCATGTGTGCACACGTGGAGGTTTGCAAATTCCCTCTCGTATTATCTGTGAGTGAGTAGGCGCAATCTGTGCTGCTGGCTTACTGCGTTGTTTGGAGTAGATAATCCATGCTACACCAAGAAACCCTGGGGTATATGTGGTGCGTGTATATGTATTCATATATATAATTGCATTTACATGCCCATGCATATACACGCCCACACACATGTGTAACTGTTGTTGCCTGTGTTTTCCAGAGCAGAGGTGTCATCCCCTGGCCAGCAGCTGGAAGAAGCACTGGGGGTGCTACACTCCCTCTGTGCAGGGGGTGGGATCCTCCCTGCGCACCTCCATTTAGTATTTCCCTTCCCCCTTGCACAAGTGCATGTGTGGACATTAAAATAGACATGTCCTCTCCTTCTAGCATGGTGTTTTGTGCTCCTGCCCCAAAGCGCAGGGGAAGGCTGAGTCCCAGCAGGGGAATGGTCCCACATGGGTTTCAGCGCCCTGGCCCATGGCACGGGGCAAACACCACTCTCAAGTGCACGCGTTAGGAGGATGCCATCCCCGGGATGGGGTCTGGTGCTCCGTGTGGGTGACGCTGTAGTTATTTGTGTGTGTCACGGCGGGAAGTGTGTGAACGGAATAAATTTAGCAGTCAAAACACAGGGCCAGCGCAGTCGGTCATTAACTGCGAGCCCGTCTCGTCATCCTGCAACCACAAGGAGCTTTTTTAGGGTCAACGTCCTGGCGGAGGCCGGAGGAAGCGTGGGAAGCCAGTTCCCGGTGACACCTCCGCGCGTGGTAGCGCTGCCCGCCGGTGCCATTGGCTGCCCCCTGCCCGGGGCTGGCGCCAGCCAGCAGTTAAATGCCCGCACAGCCACACCGAGGCACACAGCCGGGGGCATCCCAAGACAGGCAGCCAGCTCTTCCCATCCTGAGCACCGGAGGAGACACCGGCTTGCATCACTCCTCAAGGTAAAGGTTTTGGTTTCTTTGGGTTGCTTTGGCATTGCCTGGAGTGAAAATGGCAATGTTTGGGGACAGGGGTTGTAGATTTCCTTGCAGGTTTTGGTAGAAAGCAGGAGAGACTTGTAAGCTGGGATGTAGGTGTTTCTTTGTAAGGGAAGAAACCAGGAGTGTTGCTCTTTGCTCCAGTGTGTTTTGGGTGCAGGGTGATGTGCAGTGTGGTTAGCGTGCCCTGTGGGGATGCGGTGCTGGGCTGCTTACGGGACTTGGAAAATGAGAGCAGAGCTGGAGGAAAGCCCCCCCGCTGCTTCACCTGCCTGTGCAGGCAGCAGTGCCAGTGGAATGCCAGACTGATCCAGCGGCCACTAGGGCTGCAGCTGTCCGTGGGGTTATTTTACTGGGGTGCTCCACTTTGGGGCGGTGCGAGGTTTTACAGGGCTGTAGGGACCATGCCAGGTGGGAGGCGCAGCTCTGCAGCCCGTGGTCTCACGGTGCTGCCCATCTGCATTGCTGGCTCTCGTCACGGCCACTGAGCTTGGCTGGGTGGTGGGTGACATTACCGTGGGAACAGAGAATTCAGAGGAGGTTTCCCACTCTTTAACGATGCTTAGACAAAAAATCTGCAAGAACATGGTCAAGTATTTCAAATCCCAAACTAAAGGGAAGTTCCTGCACAGGAGATGCCAGGAGGTGGCACAAGGACAAATTCCTCGGCTTGTTTGGTGGTATGCCAGGCTGAGCACCATGTGCCAGGACAGCAAGGCTTTATCAGTTGGAAGGGCTTTGTGGGGCCAAGTTACAGCCAGGGGCACATGCAAATGCTTTGCTCTAGTGTGCAAATACTTCGCTCCCTGTTGCAGCTGCAGGGACCACAACCAACATGAGGGCTGCCTTCCTGGTGCTGCTCCTCTGGGCCGTAGCCTGCACTCACCCTGTAAGTACCCATGGGACAGGTACTCAAACCCCAAACCCCGGTGGTTTCACCCAGCCAAGGCACACCAATCACTGATCAGATGTCTCCTGGGTATGTTTAGGTGCCCAGCCGTGAGCCTGCCCGCCCCCGCCGCAGCGCCCAACAGGAGGTAAGCCGGGGGGTGCCCACCGCTCGCGGAGCAAGTCTGGGATGGGGTGCCAGCCCCGGGCAGGCGTCCTTGGACCAGGCACCTGGGGGAAGAGCTGTCACTTCTGCGGGTCTTTGAGCTTTGCCCGTCTCCTCAGTCTTTTCAAGTTGGGTTGGTTTCACCTCATTTCGCGTTGCCTCCCTGTGCACGTTCCCAGTTCACCTGATGCATTCTGCTGTGTTGGTCCTGAAAAAGGAGTTTCTGTGCCCTGAACCATCACGGTTTAGGCTTTTCTGGGTTGCCCTTTTGTCGGTGGCTACTTTTTTTTGCATCAGCAGAAACAATTGAAGGGCTGAGGTGCGAGCAGTGAAAAAGGCTTGACCACTTGCATGGCTTAAGAGTGATACATCATCCCGCAGCAGTAGCAGTAAACGTGCAGTGGTGTTTAATAAACCAAAGCACCATGTCATGTTTTGCCCCCAGGACACAGCAAGCGAAAATTACATCAACAAGCTGGGCAACCTCCCGGGTGGTGGAGATGGCAGACATCCTCCTGCCGGTGTGGAGAGGGGGGACAATGCCCTTGCTGGGGAGCTGGCGGGTGGGAACGCCGTGGGCGAGGAGCTGGGTGAGCACGGTGGCCGAGACAAGGAAGGCAGAGCTGGGGAGGCTCAGCACCTGAACCGGGTGGACCACGAGGACACAAATGCCCGGAATGGGAACAGCCTTGGTTTCCTGGTGAGTGAGTGGAGAGGGGTGTTTTGCTCTGCCAGGGAAGTGCACTTAGCCCCAAATCTGGTGTCAGTCAGGGTAGCGCTTGGCCTGTGCAGCGAGCAGTGCCGATAGCGCCTGTGATCTGCAAGCCTTTGCATTCGTCTCCATTTGTCACCTCCATAGGAGGAGGATGCACGCAATGCTGATGACGGTGACAACGGAGAGCGCTACGGCACTGGAGTCAATGGGCTTCCCTCCCGCGCTGGTGGGCTCCTGGATGAGGAGGACGACAGTGGGGATGACACCTTCGACAAGAATGGGGAAGAGGAGCGGGGTGAAAGTCCTACTTACATGACTGGTGCCGACAGGGCAGGCGAACATGGCCATGATGTTGGCCGTGGGGATGCCGGGGCTGGCAGGGGACAGGGTGACAGCA
>NW_008825107.1:129711-133328 GCF_000699105.1 Pygoscelis adeliae
CAGCCGTTATGGGTGGACCAACGGGCGGGGGGGGGGCAGCAGCAGCAGCCAGGAGGAGGAGAGCTATGACTTCGAGGATGAAGCCATGCAGGGCGATGACCCCTCCATTTTCGATGGCCCAGGCAACAACTACAAGGGGCGCCGTGCTGGCCCACACTCCCTGGGGAGCAGCCAAGAAAGCAGCCGGGGGGCTGGCTCCCACCACTGGGAGGAGGGTGACAGCAGGTCCCCAGAGATGGATGATGCTGACTCAGGAGAAGACAGCCCATCCACGGAGGACAACAGTCAGTCAGAAGAGCCTGTTGCCAGCCAGTCAGAGGAAAACAGCGTCAGCCGCTCTGGGGAGGACGGGGATGGGGAGGACAGCCCCTCCAGGCAGGGCGAGGGCAGTGAGTCTAGGGAGGGCACCCCCGACCAGTCAGATGAAGAGCTGGGAGAGTCCCCGGAGGACATCTCACATGAGGTGGTGAGCACATCGAGCAAGCGCAGCGGCAGCTGGTCCCAGGAAGGGCAGGAGGACCAGCAGTCTGCGGAGGACAGGAGGGTGCTGTCTGTGCCTGACAGTGAGTCCGGGGAAGACGAGGGCGACCAGAGCAAGTCTGGGGAAGATGATGGCGACCAGAGCCACTCCACAGAGGACACTGTGGAGGAGTCAAAGGAGGACAAGAATGACTCCAACCCTGATGGGGACGTGCCGAGCGTATCAGCTGAGAGCCAGAGCGCATCCCCGGAGGATGACGGCAGCCAAGAGGACAATGCAGGCAAGGACAGCAGGTCCACAGAGAGCAACAACAGCGAGTCCCAGGAGGACAATGATGATGACGATGAGGAGAGCCACTCCCAGGAGGACGCCACCCGCGAGTCCAGCAGCCGCGGGGACGACAGCTTGCCACAGAGCCTGGAGAGCGGGAGCCGGAAACGGCGGCCGGGCACCTACCGCAACAAGCCTGCTGCCGACTACGATGACAACGACTGCCAGGATGGGTACTGACACGTGCCCCACAGCCTCGGTGCTGGGGGTGCGGGGGGGAAGAGGGGTTTAATTTATTTGCTATATAGCCTGGTTGACTTCTTCCTGAGAAGATGCTGTGGACAAATGAGGCCAGGTCGCCAGGGCTCGACCTGGGCACACTGTATGGGACGCGAAGTGGAAGGTGATGCCAGACACAGGGAAAACGCCAAACTGCATCGAGAAAAGCCATTTCCTATACCAAACAAGAGAGCAGCTGAGATCTGTGAGTGCCAGCAGGGTGATGCTGCCTGCTTGCCACAAGGGCACAGTGGTGGCTTGGCACTCCAGGAGCTGCACCTGGGCATGCTGGGCAGAAAGGTCCCTGCATTCACCCCTTGTATTTACCTACCACTGCCCTAAAAGCGTCTGCCCAGACTCCAAGGGGAGCTTTCCGTTAGCTCCACGTCCTGCACATAAGGAGGAAAAGCTACAGCTGGTGTGCATGCCTGGTGCATGGGCTCAGCGGTGTGTTAAGTACCACTTCAGGGTGGGATATATGTAATATTTTGTAAGAAATGTACAGAAAACATTATATTGTATCCTTTTTGCACTTGTATTTCAAAGCTGAAATGTACCCTATTGATTTCTTTAATTACCATTAAAACCATCAAACTCCACAGTGGTATGGTTTGAGGTGTTGCTGTTTTTCTCTCCTGGGGCAGTTGGGTGCTGCAATTTGGGGTCGGACTGGAGCGAGTGGGGAGCAAAGAGCAGGCTGTTTGCACGAGGAGCCGCAGCATGCTGGGGTGAAGAGGAAAGCAGAGGCTGAGGGGTGTTCTTGCCCCCCTGTTTCCAGGCACCCCAAGGGCCACCCCTGCCCCTAGGTGACCCAGCAGTGGGGTGGAAAAGCTGGCTAATGACCCTAGTGAGCTGGGCCTGGGGCTTTGCTAAATTATGGCCATCACCTGCTGCAATGCGAGCAAGGGTTGTTCTGCTCTTCCTGAGGTGCTGGGAAGGAGATGCCCCAGGGCACGGGGGGTCTCCCAGACCACTGGCTCTGGGTGCCCACAGTGGACCCTGGCACCAGGTCCCCTGCAGCAGCGATGCAGGCGAGCAGGGGAAAAAGGGTTATCGTGGGCTGGTAGATCATGAGTAAAGCCTCTTTTACTCCATGTGCCTTTTATATTTTTTTTTTCTCCTACCAGCAAGCAAGTAAACAACACATTATTTGTTTAAAATCCCATCCAGGCCCTTCTTCCTTGTTCACATGTGTATGACGAGCTGTACAGCATGGGTATCGATGCTGACAGAGGAAGCTGCGGGCTGTTGCATAGCTGCACAGTTTTGCAGCATGGAGTTGTGGCTCTGCAGGGGACAGTCTCCAAGGGGTCAGCGTGAGTGCGTGCATGCCTTTCAGCTGCCTTGGGTCAGTGGTGTCATTGCTGGGCATTGCAATACCGAATTCAAGAACCAGTAAAGAAATGAAATAATTTTTTACTACTTATAGCAAGACCGCACTTAATTTGTAGACTCTTCCCACCACTACAAAACAGAACAGCTCCTGGTTTTAGTGGAACTTATTAATATCCACCCTGTGTAAGCTTTTTGTACTTCTGTATGAGATCAGCTCTGAAACGTGCTGCTTCCCCACGCTGCTGCCCTGGGAACGAGCCTCTTTCCTGACCCTGCCTCCTCCGCCCCACTGGTCCCCACTTCACAGTGGATACCTCGGCTGCAACTTGCTCCTTATTTTTTGAACCCCTTGCATTAGTTGTGCGAGGAGTTGGGGATGCTGTGATGGTGATGATGCCTGCCAGGGTTGCGGGTACCAAAATGCTGGTGCACAGCCCTATCACTGCGGTGAAAGATGGCAAGCATGGGTTTGGCTGCAGCCCAGAGGTGCAAAAAGGGCTGGGTGACAGCTGTCACTTTGGTTTAAAATTATAGTAATTATGTGTTTGCTGGCTCCTCTGCGCGGCGGCGCAGGGTAGAGCGCTGCTCTGAACTCTCCCGTGTCCAGCCAAGTGGTGCTGCTGCTGAGGCAGCGGGGATGTTTTGGGTGCTGACTCTGCCGCAAGGCTCGGTCACATCCCCTGGGCCATCAGAGGTGATGTTTGCGTGGGGACAACTAGTGGGGATGGGGACTGGGAGGATTTTTTCAGGTCCCTCCAGGAAAGCGAGGGGTGTCCCACAGCTCTTTGGTGAGCCCAGCCCGTGAGCAGGATGGCCGAGACGTCACAAGGGTGGCATGAAATGGGCTCCATGAAACTGCTTCTTGCAGTTTGTGCATGACCCTCTGTCCATCCTTATCCTTGTGTGAGCAGCGCTGGGATGAGTGGCAGCACGGCACAGCTGGGGATGGGGCCGCTCACCTGGACCCCCCTGCAAAGGGGACAGCGAGCGCTCATCCTTCTCTTGTTTCATGCATGGAGAGAAAAACTGGGTTGATTTGGCTTTAGTTTGAGTGGGAGGGGTGTGTGCCTTGCAAACAGGGCATGCGGCACCCCGCTGTAGCCTGTGCTCAGGGGTAGCTAGCTGCGCTCCCCCTGCACGTGGGTCCCCTTTGCATGCCTTCCCAGCGACATGCTGCAGTTGCATGCACGTCCCAGCCAGCAACACCCAAAATTGGCCTCCCGCTGGCTGGCTGCTCCCCAAAGGCCAGGGA
>NW_008825107.1:133408-151179 GCF_000699105.1 Pygoscelis adeliae
CTCAGCCCTTCGCTGGGGAACCCTCCCGCCTTGCCACAGGGAGGGAGCTGCTCGTGCAGGGCCATGCCCAGCACCTGGCAGCGCACGTCTGCGAGGACGGGCAGGTTTTGGGGGACACTGGTGGCCCTGGGCTGTCCCCATCAAATGCTGTTCATCCATGTATGAGCGGGGCCACCCCACTTGCCATCCAGACAGGCTTGGTGGTGGGCAGCACTTCACAGGGTGACGTTTTGGATGGACAGAGATTGTGTGGCCAAAAGATGCTCACTTTGAGGATTTTAAGGCATTTTTAGCGGCAGCCCGTGTGTTTGGTTTTTGCGGCACATGCCTGTGTGCAGTGAGCATCCGAGGGGAGTGCGCTGCCGCTCTGCTGTCAGGCAGGCAGGAAAAGCAGCTGAGAAGGTCGGCCACAGGCTCTGCTGTCGCTGGAGGTGTTCCTGCATCCCATTTCGGGCTGATTGTGCGATGAAGTTGTAAGGGTCAGCTTGCCCGGTGGGTTAGGCAAGGATAAAAAATGCCCACGTCAATATATGCATTTTTCTTATCCACCCACATGGTGTTTTTTGTGTGTTGGGGGTGGCCTCCAGAGCTGAACGCACTGATTTACCCAGGAATCAGCACTGGGGTTTAAAGCAGATATTTTTGGTCACATATGGGTTTGTGAAAACACGAGTCTGCATCATCTCAAAAGAAAGGTTGCTTGTTTATTTTTTTGTCCTTTCCAAGAAGAAAAAAATCTATTTTTAGTAAGTAGCCGGTGTGGCCGAAGTGGTGGGAGGCAGCAGCACTGAGCCTGGCTGCAGCAGCTGGACTTGGGGCGGCCACGGCACGCAAGCTGCATTTATTCAACCCCCCTATTTTCCTGGTTTTGGTGGGAAAAAGAGACCCTCATGACCTGCAGAGCACCTTTCCATCCAGCAGTGGCTTTTTTGGCAGTGCAGTCAAGCGCCCTGGGCTTCCCATGGCGGGCTGAGCACCACAGCCGGCTGCAGGGCTTCTCCTTGGCCCCTTTTTGTCTTTAGCAAAATGGGAATATCTGTGGAAGAAACGATCCAATAGGATTGTCTCTTCTGTGCCCCCTGTGATGGATTTCTGTGATGGGAACTGCTCCTTGCCAAGCATGTGGTGAGGCCGGGAGAGTTTGATTGCGTTTCTCTGCCCTGTTCAATGGGGAGGAAAAACTTCTGACGGAGTCGCCGCTGCCGTCAATCTGAACAAAAGAAATTTCTCAGCCGTGGGAAAACAGCCTCTGAAACCCCAAAATATTACAAACCTTCTGAATGCTCTAAGGAATTTTTTCTTCCAGCTCCCTTTACTGCCATCCACTTCAAACTCCTTTGGGGGGGCAAATAACTCCCCCCCTGCCCCAGCTCAGCTGTGTCCTGGGAGTTTTGTGGTCCCCGCAGCACTGCCCCAAAGAGTTGGGCACCACAGGATGGCACGTAAAGTGCAAGTGTTAGCATCCACCTGTACTGCACTCCCAGAACTTGCTATGGAGACCTAAAAGCTGCAGAGTGAGAAAGTGGTTTGCAGTTCAGGTTTTTCTGTTTTCACACCCTGAAATACAAAGCTGCAAAGAGCTGGTGTTTTGTTTTAACAGAAGGCATCAGGTTTCTGAAAACAGGAGCTGAACCTGCAACTGGGGAGCTGAGGCAGCACCTGCCCTCTCCTGTCCCAGACCCGATGCTGTTTCACCTGCAGAGCAAAAAGTAGGTTCATTATAGTGTGAAAACTTTCAAAGCCTTCTTTTTCGAAAATAAAATGAGTGCCTGAGTGTTAAGGTACTTATTGCAACAGACATGTACTTGTCTGTGTATGTATGGATACATATACAAGTGTTGTGCAACTCATGTATGTACATAACAAATAACCAGTGCAAGTAACCAGTGCAAGCACAGCAGTTCCCTGCTGACACATGCAGCGCTCTCTGCCTCTGCTGCAAATAGCAACTTTTTAAGCCCAAACGCAGGGGGTTTTGCAGGTTCAAGCAGGGTGTGCAGTGGCAGGGAGGTAGGCAGCCATCACCAGCGTGGCGCAGGGAGCAGTGTGCCTCCACACCATCCAGATGTCTGACTGTCCAGGGACACTGATTTGACTTTGGCAGAAAGCTGGGTACCTCTGCAATGAACCCAGGCTCTCTGCCCGCTCTCCTCCCAAAAATGGGGGCTTTTTTGGGTTTATTTGGTTTTTTCCTCCTATTTCTGTCGTGTGGCTGGCTGTGTTTGAGGGCTCTCACACATGGATGGAGGCAGCAGACTGGTGGTGGGACCAGTCCTGGTAACTTATTCTAGCTGGTCCACAGTTTCTTCCTCCTGAAAAAAACAAAACAAACAAAAAAACAGAGAAAATATGATATACAGATATTGTTCAAACACGTGAGGACCTGGGTGGTGGTGAGTGCTGGGATTTGTGATAACACTGTGACCTTGCGCCAGTAATTTGCTGGGTTTCTGTTCCCCAGAGTTCAGGCTGCCTTAAAGTGTTCGCGTTACAGAGCTACTCATGGCCTGCGTTTTGCCAGGTGTAAAAATAGAATTAATTTCCTTTATTTGGTTTCCTGCCTCAGAGAAACAGGAAAATCATATGAAATGTTTAATTGCAAAGGGCCAATATATAAGGTTGTGTACTGATAACTGAGGGTGATACGTGGTGCAGTTTAGGTGTTCTCCTCTCCCGCTTTTGTTCTAAAATCGACTGCTTGCAAAAAAATAACAAGCCACGTGCCCAGCTGATGTTGGTTTGCACTTGGGTTTGTGCTGTGGGAGGTAAGGGGGATGAGAGAGGGATCCCTTATTCTTATGCTGTTGCTGCTGCATCCTCTCCTTGCTCATCACTTCACTCCCCAGTTCATGGTCATGGCACACACACTCCTGTCCCTGACACCACATGGGGAGAGGTGGGAGTCGGGGCAAGGTCCGCTTCTGGTGGCCCACCCCCCCATTTCGGAGGCACCCTGGCCACTGTGCTGCATGGCAGGGCTCCCCCTTTCCCTGGCTGCAGCAGCACCCTGGCTTCTCCCCGCCATGCTCAAAGTGTCCTTCTGGTTTTGTTTTCTTTACTTATTTTTGGCCCTGAGGTTTCCTTCCAGAATAGCTCCAGGGCGTGGAAATAGGATGGTGCAGCCCCGACCGCAGCCTCGGCCCCACGGTGGACCCAGGCAGGATGGGAGCACACTGCTCTGCTCATTTACCACCCTGCAAAAATAATAATTAAATTTGGACATAGGAGCCATGTCAGCCTGCGCCAGACAGGGACGCCCTGACCGTGAGGTCTCCACAGGCTCGGGCAATTACATCAAAACCGTATCCAGTGCCCTTGCTGGGCCATGCCAGGTGCAAGCCCACCTGGTTGCAGCGCAAAGCTGGTGCCAGCGGCTGGTGCAAACCACACCAGCGCTGGGTCATGGGACCGATGGCGGGGCTTGGGTGCAGCAGCAGCTGCCGGGGGGTTTGTCATCGTCTGCTGTGCCAGGGCAGCGATGCGGCCATGCAGGGCTTGGGGAGCGGGCTGCCTGCCTAACCCCCAGCTTGCTCGCCAAAGCATGTCATGAGCAACATGGCAGCGTACTTGTACACGTTAAAAAAACTGATGGGAGTGCAGAAGGGAAACCATTGCATTTGCATATGTGGACTGCATTCTGCATCCCTGCCTTGTCATCTCAACGTGCTCCCAAAAAGTGGGTTTTTGCTGCTGTCACCTGTTGGCACATCCCCCAGAGGCAGGTGAGCTGTTCCGTGTTTTGTTTCCAGCTGTTGATCTACAAAGGCAAGATTATTCTCATGAAGCTGTCAGATCCTGTGATCACTTTTAATAACAGATACCAAACACTGCTTTTGGGCAAACAGGTGACCTCTCCAAGCCCTGCTGCCTTGGGGAGCTGGAGTTCTTGCAAAAGCATTAAGAAACCAATGTTCCAACCCTGAGATGTGATGCTTTTAAAAATTTTATTATTATTATTATTATTTTAAATGGAAATGTTTTGGATGCATTTGGCCAACTTCCCTGCTGGTCTCCCTGCATGGTGCTGTGAGGTTGCTGCTGCCAGTGGCCTGCCCAGGCAGCACCCGCTCCCTGGCCCAGGAGCTAAACATAGGTGCTGGCCGCGTGAGGCACTTCAGCAAACGTTAATTATCCTGGTGCTTTTTAGGGATCTTGGGTGAAATACGCATTTTTATAGTCAGTTTTCTTTTTTTAAGCAGCCTGGAGCAGCAGCCCTTTAATTACATTAAAAATCACCTCCCAGCAGCACTCTCTGTTCCCCACAGCCCATGATGGTGTGGGGCAGTGGGAAGCAGGGCTAACTCTGTTCTGTGCCCCCCACATTACCCCCCAGCAGGGCAGCCCCTCCAGCCGCCCCAGCCCCACGGGGCTGCGGGGGAGCCAGGTCCCTCATGATGCTGGTGTCTCTCTTTAACGGAGGCTGCTGCGTTGGCATTGGAAAACTGCATGGCTTCTTTTTTCTTTTCTTTTTTTTTTGTGTGTGGGTTTTCCTGGCCCGAGGTGCCAGCTGAAAGCCACAGCCAGCTCCAGGCCACCCTTGTAATTATGTCTCCTCACAGTGACACAAGGGGCTTTGAAGCCCATGGGGCAGGCGCAGCTGTGTCCTGCAGTCCTGGGGTTTGCACAGCGGGCACACGGCCCGGCTTGCTGCCAGGGCTGCCGGACCCTCGGGGGGCTGCAAGGGACCTCTCCCTCCCCAAAAGCATGTGATGTGAATGGTATTTCATCAGCAGTTAGCAACTCCCCACGATGTACCTGTTCATGTGGTGATGAGCAAGAAGACAAAATAACAACAACAACAACAAAAAGCTTTCTCTTGCTGGTCCTAACCTGGGAATTTGGTTAACTGGAAATCCTTTTCTTCCCAATCAAATTCAGACTCAAACTGGGCTCCCCTGGATGTGGGTGAGGCTTTCAGCAAGCGGAGCTCCCGGTTTTGAGCAGAAACATGAGCGTTCAGGTCTTCCACTGCAAAGCGGATTTTTCTGCCCTAAATAACCATAGTTTTATCACTGGCTAACATGTGCATCATCGACCTGCTTGAAGGCATGCATTTTCCAGCCCTGCCGTTCCATCTCTGACGGTTGTAGGGCTGAAGGCATTGGGCGGGATTTGCAATTCTCCTTGCCACTGTGGAAAGCAAAGCTGCATTCGGCGAGGAGTCATTCCCCTGAGCTGCTGCAGCCCGGGCGCATGCAGGAGCGGCAAGGGGCCTTTGCTGATGAGTGCAAGAAAAATCTGGGAAAGAGGGAGCAGAGGTGCACTGGAGAGCTGGGTGGCTGAAATCCCAGCAGGAAACGATAAATATAGGGAAAGGAGAAAGGATGTCCCTGCAGAGGTGGGTGCAGGGGTCAGCTGCAGCACCTGCGTGCCCCCATCCCCTGCCATCAGGCGCAGGGCAGGAGGGGTGGGCTCCGACCACTGACTGTATCCGGCCACCGAGGTGCCCGCTGAGATGTGGGTGGCCGTGAGGGTGGGGGTTTTGCATTTTTTTGCCCCAGGCAATTATTCTGCTTTTCTGGGGACATGTACAGAGCTGCCAGATTTCAGCTGGGGAATACCTGATTTTGGAGAGCAGGGGGCCAGGCTGGCCCCTGCATGGGTCTGTGTGGTTTTGGGGGCACAAGAAATGAAGCAGACATGCATTTTCTAACATCACTGTGGCAGAAATGGCTCTCGAAGGGGGACTGGTGATACCTGTATCTGAGTCCCTTTTTCTTTCCTTGCCCTTCCCAAGGCCCGTTTCGCCTCTGCAGGCAGCCTGGAGAGGGACTTGTTTGGATTTAGCCTTTTTTTGTCTGACAGCTATGCCCAAGTGACTGTGGAGCTGGGCCTTTGAGGTTGGTCTTTTTTGTCTTCTTGAAAAAACAGTGACAGAATTTCCCAAAAAGGGAGGTAGACACCCCCCGAGAACAGATTTCCCAATATTTATTTTAATTTAAGCCCAGAGTGTTATTATACCCTCTGGCCTCCCAGCCATTCCTCTGAGGCCAGACCCTCAATTACGCGGCGCGGTGCAAACCTCCCCGGGTTTGGCAGCGGTGTGGGGTGCTATGTTTGTGCACCAAATCTGCCAGTGTTGAAGTTTGGGGGTTTTTTGGCACACGCCGGCGGGCTGGCGTCACTCTGGGCAGGGCGGTGACTGGCTGGGGGGGGGGCAAAATTAGACCTTATATCCCGGCAGGGCAGTGGCAGGAGGAAATCTGTGCTGACCGAATCTGCGAGTAGCCGTCGGTGCTCTGGCGGGGTAAGCTTGCTGCTGCTTTTCCCAGCTGGGTTGTGCATTGCCATCTGCTTTTTTGGGGGGGATGGGGGGGCTCAGCTTGCTGGCAGGGCTGGATGCTGCTTTTAGTCCTTTCCTGGGTCTGTGGCTTCATGAAGCACTCGGGTGGAGGACATGAGCATCCAGAGCCTCTCTGCATGGCCAGGGAAGCCAGCTTGTGGCCAGTTGTTTTCTAGCGTGAGTTAAATGAAGATGGGGAAACTTCAAGTGCAGATAAATATAAAAACAACTCCCCCCAAACCTCAGCACAGCTGATGGTGGGTTTAGCCGGAGGAAGGGTAGGAAAAAGGAAGGTTAGTGGGCCTGGCTGAGCCCAGGGGGATGCTGGGAGCATCCCTCCCTGGGGGGAGGCTGGGGCTCTGCAGGAAGGGTCGGGCATGCTCCTTGCTCAGGCCAGGATGGAGGAGGGCAGGCTGGGTTTTGGTGCTTAGGGGGTGCAGCTCAGACCTGCCCAGAGCCAAGCCTCCCCCCCGCAGATATGCCTGCGGGGGGCTTCTTGCATTGGTGCCTTGCCACTGCTATTTTTGTCAATGGCAGACTGTAGAAGCCGATTATATTAATTTATTTGTTTACTTATTTATTTTTCCTCAATGAGGTTAAACTCTCTGTGGTGTAATTCCCGGGGGTGTCGCTCCCTGGACAGAGCCTAAGCAGGTTGCAGGGTTGTGGGAGGGCAGCCGCAGTGGGCAGCACTCCCGCTGGCTGCTCCGGTCACATCTCCGGCAGGGGCTGGTTTTCCCCACTCGCTCACAGGTGATGGGGAAGCAGGAGCGAGCAGTCCTGCTCAGGGAAAACAATGCGTGACCCCATCAAGAGGTGGCTGGAAGTCAGCCTTTCTTCCCCCTGCTCACCCATGTGGACACAAACACTTGTATGGTTTGGGATAGTGACGGTGCTCTCTAGCTGAAAAGCAAGCCCTTGCTGTTTCGCTGTTCCTAGAGAAAGCAGCCATGAGGACTGCCCTGGTCTTCGCCTGTCTGGTGGGGATGGCGTGTGCCTTCTCGGTGAGTGCCGGGCAGTGGGGGGACCCCCCGGCCTCGCCAGGGCTGGTGTGGGGTGCCTGCCAACCCAGTCTTTCCCCCAGGTCAAGAGCTGGCTGCGGCGAGCCAAGTCAGATGACTTGGAAGAAAATGGGGTAGGGGCGAGCCAAGTCAGATGACTCGGAAGAAAATGGGGTAGGGTCTCCCCCCACCCTGCGTGCCCAGCCCCACGTGGTGCTGGCCTTGAGGATGAGGACGTTTCAGTCACTCCTGTACCCAAGCCCCCAGACTATGAGATTTACCCCCTTCTTCTCCTGGTAGGTGTTCAAGAACAGGCACCGGTATTACCTGTACAGATACGCCTACGTGCATCCCCCGCAGCGACAGTACCAGGTGGGTGCTTCAGAGGCATTGCTGGTGCTTCACCACCCACCAAATGCAGAGATATTGGCCCAAATGAGACAGGGGCACGGTCTGCACCCTGTCTGCCACTGGCCTGCAGGGCTGGGCTGAGACCGTCACGCTCGTGACACCAATGGAGACCCACCAGTCCGGCTACAGCTCGGTTTTCCCTCTCCTTAGGGCAGTGACTCATCGGAGGAAGAGGGGGACGGCTCGGAGGAGGAAGGGGGGGTGAGTACGGCAAACCAGCAGCCTGCAAAACAAATACGGGAACTTGGGAATTTTCTTTGGTTTTGTAGTCTGTGCTCATCAGCATTTGCGGCGGCTGACCGCCCACAGCCTTGCACTCTGGATGCAACTGGATTTTCTACTCTGGGCTTTATTTTATTATTTTTTATATATTTTTTCCTTTTCCTTCTTTTTTTAAAGAGAATGGGCGGGGCATGCACCAAACAACCCTGAAACAAACTTTCCGGGTTTCCATTTTCAGTGGCTCAGAAAAGAGCAGGATGGGCCAAAGGGCAGAAGTAAGGAGGGTCACCTGCAAGGCAAAAGGCACTGTTAGGGAATCGTCTTACCTTCCCCTTTCAGGGTGCATTGCCCCCATAGTGCTGATAAAATTGCTATGGAAAATACAGTTATGCTCCGCACGCGTGCGTGTGGGGGGACACAAACTGATGCTATATTGGGAAATGCACGCTTGTACCATCCCAGCTGGTAACGCTACTCCTGTCTGCTGGGTCAATAGGAGCTCGGGCACCACTGCATTTGCGAGAGTCACCCAGGTCCAAAATTAAACGCCAGGGATTGCAAAGGTCTCTTGTGCCTCACTGGGCTGCAAACGCTCAAAAATGATCCAGTGGTCTCAGGCACACAGGTGCTTTGAGACAGGGATCCGGCATGTTGGAAACCTACGTGTCAGGTGTAAACACATCTTTGTTTTTTTTTTTTTTTAATTTAATGATTTGAATGCTAATTTCAGGGGTCTTTTTAACAAGAGTGTAAGCCAGGGCATCTGGTCTTAAAACCCCCTTTGGAGGCCCACCTGGGGCTGGGGTGCAGCACAGGGTGGCCCCTGTCCCCCAGGTGCCTCTGCCAGCCCTGGCACCTCCCTGCAATTTGCCCCTTTCTGCCTGTTGCTCTCCCCTACCACTGCGATCACTAGGGATAACTTTGAGTAGTGGGATGAGACAGCCAAAAGGGGAATTTCATTCCGGAGGAAGGATAGGCAGGAAGTCAGCTGCTGTTCGGGGCTGCCCCTTTCGTTTCAAGGGCACCAGAGTAGTGGCCGTTCCCAGGCAGGGATGCTGTGTGCCTTCACTGGCAGGGAGTGGTCAGCAAGATAAATCATAACGAAAGGCCCCAGTTATAAGTATGTAAAGAGAACTGTTATATCAGCTGCTAGATGGGGGGCATCACTCCCATCAGCACAGCTGGCTGCACAATGCAATTCGGTGGCTCCTCCAGTGGAGAGGAAAACAGCCTGGGTTTTCTCTGGCAGCAGATGCACCCATATTTTAAGTGTCCGAGTTGGCCCAAAATGCCAGGGTGAGTGTCCTTGGCCTTGGCATGTGAGCAGTGGGGATTGCCCAGGGCAGGGATGGCAGTGACCCCACGTCTCCCCGCCATGGCTGGGTTCATTTGCAGGTGGCAATGTGCTCCTCCTCCCAGGCTGGGGACAGGGTGAGCTGCCCCACCAGTTCCTCAGTGGTTGCTCCAGGCTCTGCTTGCATTTGGGTTATTCATTGCCTTTTTTAGCAGCACAGAGTGCCATGCACCCCGCTGAGAGACCTGCTCCACTGTGTGGTCTCTGGGGCCAAGCAGTGCTATTGGCTTATTGCTGGTGGGGTTCGGGCTCATGCCTGGCTTTGAGCCGTCATGCTCTTGCGAGCTATCTACACCTGGTGTGTAGTGTGTCTGCAGGTAGTGCGCCTGTGGCTTTCTTTGTTTATTGGAAACTGGGAGAGGTAACTTCACCATCAGCTGTGCTAACTTTGCTTAGATGTAAAGCAAACCTTGTAAAGCAAAATGTGTAGCCAGAACGGGAACACCTGACTCCAGCCACCACCACTTAATTGCATGGCTCGGGCTGCCTTGCTGCAGCTTCTCAATTTCAGCCTGGGGTGAGACCCATGGGAAAGCAGGAAACTCGGAGCAGCGCCCAAACATCGTGCGGGGATGCTGCGTGCCCCCCGCGCTGCTGGGAGGGCTGCGCTCTGCTCCCGCTGCTGACCACCTGCCCCATCCTCTCCCTGTCCCTGCAGGAGCCATCCCATGCTGGCACTGAGGCAGCTGGCCACCCCGCTGGAGCAGCCCCTGGGGACAGCCAGGACGGGCTGGAAGGAGACGTCGCATCCCCCCAGCAGGTGTGGTTTGGGGGGCTGGAGGGGAGCACCCGTGGGGGCAGGGGGGATATGTTCACTGCATGTTCACTTGCTCCCATGGGATGCCCTGTACCCCGTTCCTGCTTGGGGGTCTGCTGCGCAGGATGCCCACAGCTGGGCCAAGCTCTGGGCATTAACCCAGCGGGAGAGTTGGAAGGGCACCCCAAAAAGGCAGCCTTGTCATGCAAGGCGTGGGGGGGATGCTCAGCTATGCTCACACCTGCCCCATGCCACACCGTACCAAAAAGCTGCAACCTCCTGACACCCAACTAATGCTGTGTTATTTTCCCCCTGCCAGGGCAAGGGCTGCCAAGGGCCCCTGAAGGGGGGCAGGAACAGCGCTGCCGGCAAGGGGGGTGACTCTGAAAATGAAGACAGCGATGAGAATGAGGAGGAGGAGGAGGAGGAGGAGGAGGAGGAGGAGGAGGAGGAGGAGGAGGAGGAGGAGGAGGAGGAGGAGGAGGAGGAGGAGGAGGAGGAGGAGGAGGAGGAGGAAGAAGAGGAGGAGGAAGAAGAGGAAGAGGAAGAGGAGGAGGAAACTGAAGCCACCAAAGCCACCACCATCACCAGCACCACCGGTGAAGAGGGGCTGTCCCAGGCAACCACCACGGGAGATGGGGGACCCACAGACGCCACCACAGCTGGGGAGCAGTGGGAGTATGAGGTGACGGCCAGGGGACGCAGCCGGGGGGACGAGGGCACCACCGAAGGCAGCTATGGGGAGCAGGATGAGTACGCCCGTGGGGACAGCTACCAGGCCTATGAGGATGAGTACGGCTACTACAAGGGGCACGGCTACGACGTATATGGCCAGGATTACTACTACAGCCAGTGAGCGGGCAGGGGGGCAGCCCCAGTGCTGCTCCCCGCCTGCCCCATCCCACTCAGGAACATGCATCCAAAGGCTCACTGCAGCTGCTGTGCGCCAGAGGGGACACCAGGTGGCTTGTGGTGCTCACCGGCTCCGTCCCAGGCTTTTTTTTGTATCTTGCAAAGCGAAATGAAATAAAGCAACCGAACTGAGCTTGTTGGTGATGAAAGGTTTGCTGCTGAATTAGCTGGGGTCACCGGGGTGGCACAGTGCTTGGTGGCTGAGGGGCTACAGGTGCTCATGCTGCTCAGGGTTAAATCTCTGTATTCCAGCTCAGATGCACACAAAAGGAGGGAGGAACAGAAAGGCTAACTAGGAAAGCCTCTGTAGAGTCCTCTCCAAAAAATGGAAGGGCATTTTTAGGGTCACTGCTGTGGGATTACTGCCACATCTTATGTAGAGTTGACATGAATTTGCAATATGTGGGCAATGATAACTTTACCACATCTTCCACTCCTCAGTAGCATGCCTCCCATGGCCTGACCACACACCAGGCAAGATTAATAAAGGTAAAGACATTAATTTATCTTTCCGTGCATCACTAGTTGTAGATGCACACCCCTGTAATGAGATCTTTGCTTCTGCATCCCTGCGCCAGGCATGTTGGTCCCACCAAGGCCAGGCACCTCGGATGTGTTTTGGTCACTGGCGCTGCAGCCCAAAATGGTCCACGTTTCTCCCCGCCTCGTCCCCAGGGCAAGGTAGGGCTGTCACAGTGACAGTGGTGCGTCCACTCGCCTCCTGCGTCAGGGATGGGGTTACCCAGCTTGCGGTCCCCAGGATCCCTGCCCAGAGTCACCTCCCCATGAAAGCGTGGACCAGGCCAACTGGGGATCAGCACCAGAGATGGGAAAGGACCAAATTCTGCTGGTTTCCAGGCAGGTGCCCCCATTTAGGAAAAGTGATGGCCCTCACGCATGGGTTATGGCAGGTACCGCGCTGCCCTTGCACTCCTGGAAAGGAAACCTGTGTTCAGCTCCCAATATATGTCCAACTGCAAAACGAGTTTCTATTCTCACAGCAGCAAGCTGCTGTCCACTGTACAAAACCGTCTCCGTGTGCCAAAGCTGGGCTGCAGCTGCCAGGGTGGCAGGGGGTGCTGCCTGCAGGGTGGGCACCCCCGGGGCCAAATCCCTATGGTGGCACTGGGGAGCCCTGCACATGCTCGCAGCTGGTGGGGGGGACACAAGCCCCATCGCCCACATCCCCAGGGGGTGCCCAAAGACGTCAGGGAACCAGCCCTGGTGCTGGCAGGGGCCAGGTCCCGCTCCCACGGGGTGCCCAGCCCGGCCCCATGTGCGTCAGCCCCCCTGGGCACCCAGCCAAAGCTCTGCTTCCCCGAGCCAAGCCAGGACCGGCTGCTCCGGTACCCGCGGGGCAGCATCCGACCACGGCTCCCTGTCCAGGGGAGAAAGGGCAAGTTTCCTCCTGGCTCCGAGATTTGCTCCCACCTGAGGCTGGATGCTGATGGTTTAAGCATTTCTGGCATTAATGTGGCGGTCGTGCCTGCTCCCAGGGTTTGGGTTGGGGCAGGGTGGCTGGTGGGGTGAGAGCTATTGTCACCATCACTGCAGTGCACAGCTGAGCCAGGCTCACCGCAGCAGGGGGAACCCCCCCCTTGGCCTATGCATAGGCAACCAGCAATACCACCAAAGCTAGAGGGGGGCAGGAGGAGAGTATGTACGTCGTGCACATCCTCGTAGCACCTTCTCACAGCAAAGGTGGGCTCGAAAGGACCTGTGCAAGCAGTGCACGGAAAAAAAATCCTTTTTTTTTTTTACCACTCTTGCAGTTTGCACTCGCACTGGGCTTAGCTCAGGGGGGTTGAGTTTGAAACCCAAAAAGCAAGCATTGAATGCTACGGCGTGGTGGCAGCTCTCAGCTTGGCCAGTGCTGCTGGTCATGGCCGCGAGCAGGCCAGGCTCAGTGTATTGCCCTTCCCTTTCTGCAGCCCTGCCGGCTTTCCCATGTTGGTCACGGTGAGCATGCTACGACCCACTGCACCCCCTCTTATCAATAACCAGGCTGGATGTGCACCACGCTAAGATCTGCGCTAATCATCGAGCAATTTCGCCTTCAGAACAGATATTTATAAACCATGCTTTCTGTTTATCCAGTCAGGTGGAACATTTGATAGCTGTCTTCCACCACAAACACATTTTTAGCTGGAAATTACTCCCCCTGGTTATCTGCGGGCACTGCCAGCCTTGACAAATGTCCCTGGGCAGGAGCTGATTGGCTCCACGCACCCGGGGCCAACTTTAAATTTCAGCAAAGTGGGCACAGCCTCCACAGTCTGCCGCTGGGACCTGCCTTGGACGGCGAAAGGTAATCTTCTTACCTAGTTTGCCTGCCCTGTCTCTCTCCAGCCCTTCGGTTCTGCCCTCCCTGAGCAGGGCATCTCCTCAGCTGTGCACATCTCTGCATTGTGCTCTTTTGAGCCTACGTTGCTTTGTACTGCTGATCCTTGTGCATGAATTTCCTTCCAATGGTTTCTGTAGCAACGCTTGCATGGCTGAATATAGTCTCTGGGCTGGATCTGCAAGCCCAAGCTAGGGTGGATGGGTGAAATGAGAATTGTTAGCCAACAGAGCTATTGTCTCCTGCCATTTATCAATGCTGTTGAAAACAGTGTGCGAGTTTCCTAATTCAGACTTACAGCTGTATGGCTTAGCCTGCAGTGGTTTTGGTAGTCATTTATTACAAATATCCACCCAAGCTGCTTTGACAGAGTGAGTTAAGAAGCTTTAACACCTGGTGTCAGAGCGCCCATTCGGTGCTGCTGGCCATGCACGTGTCCTTGCCTCGCCGCCGTATGCATATGGCGAGAACATCCCCTTTGCTGTGAGGAGTGCAGAGAGGCAGAGTGATGCCGAGGGCCACCACAAAGGCTAGGGAAAGCTGGGGTCACTGGATAACCCTGCTGCCATGGGGCCTTTGGGACAGCAGGAGCTTTTGGGTTGCTGCTGACTGGGACCGTTGGGGACCGCAAGTCCCAGGAAGACAAACTCCAGTGACACTCCATTTTGTGCCCCCAGGAGCTGCCCAAGATGCAAACAGCCCTCATTTGCCTGTGCCTGTGCCTGCTCAGCATGGCCCTCTCGACACCCGTGAGTATGGCTCTCCCCAGCTTCCCAGCATGCCGCCAAAAGCATGGGATATACCACCCAGTGTGCCCCAATATGCTTTCAGCAGCAGGAAAACATGAGTTGTACTTGCATATAGCACCTCTGGGGCTTGGGGGGTTTTGAGGTGCTGGCACAGAGGTGAACCCAGCAGCAAAAATATATATTAGCACTGAGGTGCCTGAGCATGTCCCTTTAATTTAGCAGTTAGGGCATTGTGCAAGGGCCAGTCTGGGTCGCTGTAACTCTCCCCCTTGATTTCTGTGGATTTGGGATCTGCCCAGAGCTTTTGGCCTGGGAACAGCCAGAGCGGAGCCACAGGAAGGGAGGCGCAGGGAGGATGCTCACCTTACCCACGTGGGTAACAGGGGTCGGAGGGGCTCCTGCAATTATGTTCCAGCTATCCTAATGTGAAATTCGGACAGATATGACTGAAACAAAGTGCAAACTAAGATAAATATAATAGCCATTTTTGTCCTGCATAACTGTTGCCCAGCATTAAATACACAGCTAGAATGAAAATCTGCTCCTAGCGAAAGCTTGCTTTTCCAGCAGGGTAAGGAGGAGGGAAACTACGTCTTCCCTGAGGGCTGGGCCCTGGCCGTGTGCCCTTTAGCCCCAAGGGCAAGCTTGCATAATCGGGTCTGCTGCAGGACAGCATGGGGGAAGGCAATAAATCAGCACAGATTTGCTTTTCAGATAGGGCACAGAAGAGAGCTGGTTAATACTCTGCTGCATAACTGGGGCTGTAATCCAGCCTTTGACAAACAATGGAATAAGCCGGGAATATTTAACACTCTGGGGTGTGTTTCTGCCCCTTTCAGCTGGGCTTGGGGTGCTTCAGTGGCTGATTTTGCTGAGACCAGAGGGGGCTCCCCTTCATGGGGCTGTCTCCCCCTCTGGCACGTAGGGAATGCCCCAAAATGGCTTGGTGGGGCTCACAGGATACTCCCACCTCCAGGTCCCCCATCCCTGAGGGATGCACTGGCCAATACATCCCAAAACATGCCAGGATAATCAGGGGAAGCCAAAAGCTTGCAAGCAGGTACAGAAACCTGGCTGGGAGGGCACAGGCATCGCTGTTGAGTTGCCCAGTAAACACTGGGAATCATCACCAGTTAACCAGCTCCAGGCTCCCACTGCAGTCAGATCCCAGACGTAAGGTGGAGCACTTGTGGTGTGAGCAGTGGTGCCATGTGCTAAAACTGCTCTGCAATAAAAAGACTCTGCAGCAGAATCCAGCAAAAGGGTATTTGCAGACCAACAATATCCTATTAAAAGTGGCATGCAATGCAAGCATGCTGTAGCAGGATTTGCAATACTTTTCAGACCCTGGAAATGGGTTTTTGACCTTCCTTATTGCTGGCTTTAAGCCAGCACCCCAGGTAGTGCCCGGGAATTTATTGGCTTATCGACAGAGTTTTTCCCACCCTTCCCCAGATGCCGTGGTGTGCCCATCATGCTGGGCAGGGCAGGCGGCCGGCAGCAGGCCTTGGCAGCCGTCTGGATGCCGGGGCAGCATTTGACGCCTTGGCTCTTGCTTGTATTTTGCTGCCTGCAGGTGCCGCCACCGCTGTCCGGGAGAGCTGCCGGGAACTGCATGGGACAGCACCGGGTACGTCCCCCCCCCTGCCCCAACTGGACCCTGTGGACTGTGCTACAGCGGGGGCGCAGGGAGAAAAAGCTGCTTTTGGAGGGAAGCCCAGTGAGCCGCGGAAAAAGAGACTGTCGGTCCCCTTGCCTCCAAGCAGCCCTTACAAAGAGCAGGGGAGGGGAAAGGTGTGATGTGCTCAGGCAAGGGAAGGGCTTCCCCCCACCCCAGCTGCTCCTCTGCCCCTGCCCAGCCCTAGAGCACAAATGCTTGGTGTACTTACAGGCGAGGTTGTAAAAATCCCAGGCCCAGCTGCTATGGGGGTTTTTTTCAAGGTGTATCAGTGTAAAATGCATCAGTAGCAAAATTCAGATGAGTAGTGTGGAAGAAAATGCCTGGTTTTGCCTATTGGAAGCCAGCTGCTGTCCTTCCAGTGCTTTGGTCACCGTTGGTCCCATCACTCATGTCTGATGGGACCATCAACCAGGTTGTTTATTCAAGCCACAAGCTACCTTGCAAGAACATCCACAGCTCTACACCCCCCCCCCCCCCCCCCGCCAGCTCCTGAAAGCAAGCAAAGGCAGAAAACAAGCCCAAGGGGAAACCAAAGCCCGGAGCCCAGGAGGCGAACACATGCGTCCTGCCCAGGTCCCTGCCCGCGCTGGCAACCACAAAGTTGTGGGAGCTATCGCCCACCCTGGGGCCCCAGCAGGTGCTGGTCTGTCCCTGCTGTGGTGTCAGGCACAGCAAGGGAAGCTACTGCCGTTGCATTTAATAAGAAAATTGTGGGGTTTGGTTATTTTCTTCCCCATCAGATACTGCTGAAAGGCTGCAATGCCAAGCATGGCTTCTACGTTTTCAAATATGTCTACTCGTTTTCAACGCGGAGGAACCAGACACAGATAAAGGTGAGGAGGTGGCCAGGCCGCACAGTAGGACCCCGGCTTGGCTGTGGCGCCCCATGCAGTCGGCAAGCGCCAAGGCTGGCCCTGACTTCTCCCTTGTGTATACTGCACAGAAGGAAGAGGCCAACAGCCAGAGCACCGTCCCTGGTCACCGGCTGGGTGAGGACAATTCCAGGCGGGGGCCAACAGAGGATGGGGTGGCCCCAGAGCGAGGTGACAATGGCAGCACCAATGCGATGGAGAACGGGACCGGCCTCAAGCCCAAAAACCACAGTGCCCCAGGCATTGGTGGGGATGCTCACATTCCTCGCCCAGGCACCGGCACGCGAGCGCGCGGTGGTGTCGGTGTTGCGGGTCCCACCCCGGCCAGCTCGGAGGGCAGCGGCGACCTGGATTTGGTAGTTGAAGTTGAAGATGGTGTTTCCATTCTCCCCCAGGGTGGACGCCCTGGCAAGGCCATGGCGGGGAACAGGACCAGTGTCAGGAGTGAAGACAGGAACGATGGTGCCCCCAGGGGGGTTCCAGTGGAGGGGGCCACAACAGCCGGGAGGGAGAGGGCCCCCGCCACTGGAGGGGCTGGGGATGAGGGCAGCGGTGAGGCCACCGTCCCTGGCCAAGAGCAGAAAGGTGACATGCGGGGCACAGGGATGGGAGGCGCCACTCTCGCCTCCATCACTGAGAACATGGAGGATGTCCAAGTTGACGCCAAAGGTGTGGATGAATACACTTACATCCCTGACTCGGGCAGTGTCACCGTCACCCACGGGAAGGTGGGCAGCACAGTGAGGGCCACCAGCTTCACTCAAATCTCTCCGGACAAGGACGACGAGGTCAACATCTTCATTGGGAGGGCCAACATCCATGTCGGGGAGCAAGAAACCACCCAGGCTAGTGCCACTGTTGGCAACGAGGATGACAGCATCCCCACTGCGGGAACCAGCAGCTCCCTGCCCGGGCTGGGCATCACTGCGGCACATGATGGCGATGACAATGGTGGCCTCTCTGCCCATGGGCAGCCTGAAGGACCGGCCACCACAGCCACCCCAAGCCACAGGGACAGCGTCATCAGCAGCCCTGGGGATGGCCGTCCCACAGGAGATGATGATGGTGCCACCACCACTGGTGACGGAGAAGGACTGGTGGCCCCCGGCCCCTGGAGGGTTGCTGATGGTGATGTTACCATCCCTGTGGGGGCTGGCCTCCGCGGGAATGGTGATGATGAGGTGAGAG
>NW_008825107.1:151977-155215 GCF_000699105.1 Pygoscelis adeliae
GGTGGGGCGCGACCCGCGGGGCCCCCCCCCGGCCACTTTGGCCGGGGGACCCTCTGAGGAGCCTGCTGGTGTCACCCCAGCGGGCTCCAGCGGTGGAGTTGGGGGGTCCCACAAGTCGTACCCCCCCCCAGCATTCCCCCTGTGGGCGCTGCTCTTGCCTGGGTGAGGGGCGCCCTGCACATTGCTGGGAGTCGCGCAGTGCTTCACAGCCCAGGAGCCAAAAATCACTGGTTCATGCAATCCTGCTGTTAATTTGAGGGAGGCTGCATCCCGCGCTGCGACAGCGATGCATGGGTTTGCTGTGCTGGACAGCCATTTAACAGCAATTGTGCTACACGGCATAGGGTAGCATTGTTTGTGCACTGATGTGAAGTGAGTAAATAAACAGTGACAAAAAGCCTCTGTCCTCGTGGTTTCACTTCCAGCCTAATGGAGAAATAAATGCATTTCTGTACCTAGGGCTCTGCTGACTTTGATGTTTGCAGCAGGACTTCAGGCAGCTGCTTTGCCACGAGCAGCATGCTGGGGGGGGGGGCTGGTCCCCAGGCACGGGGGCGTTTCTGGCCCCAGCACATCCCTGGCCCAGTCATCACCTCTGGGGCTGCAATTTGGCCAACTGGCCCCACACATCCCTCCCTTGGGGTATCAAACACCACCGGCTCCTGCCCAGGGCCACCCACCTCCCTGGGCAGTTTGTCCTTGCTGGGGAGCCCCACAGAGCATCTCTCCCTCTGTTTGTCCATCTCCCGCAGTGAGAAATCCCCATCGTGCCCTCCAGCATGCTGCCGGGGTGCTTGCCGGCCCCACTGCCGTTCCAGCAGCACCATAACACCTCAGCTGTGCCGCCGCCATTCCCACTGCTGGCCCCCACACGCAAGCCAGGCTAGGCTTCGACACGCTGGAGCTGTGCCACCGGTGGTGCGCAAAATTAATCACTGTTTATGCAATTGCAGGTTGCTTTTTCTATCTGAGAAACTGCTAAAACGGGTGCGCTTGGCAGCACACTGGAGCAAATGGCACGGTGGGAGCAGCGTCAAGCCTCATGGGGAGAGGTGCCGCCCTCAGCATGCATGGGAGGGGACTTGCTGCTGGTGCTGCGCCCATGCTGGGAGATGGGGTGGGAGCATTACGATGGCAGCAATGTACCCACAGAGCGCCTGCTCCCCTGCCCTCTGCACGGCCGCATGTGGGGAAGGGGCAGGTCCAATTTCGGGCCATAGACTTGGTTCTTAGGGATCGTGCATGGGTGATTGATGCTGGGACCACCAGTTCAAGGATAACACTGCGTATCTCACTGGTGCTATCAGTAGCACCAGCTGTCAAGGCTCTGCCTTGCTAGAGCTCATGCTTTTTAGCGGAAAGGATCAAAAATTGCATGTGCCCACTACGCCCCACACCAGGGCATCAGGCCCCGGTGCCCCCAGGGGAGCCACGCTAGGCAGCCTCGTGCCAGTGCTGTGGGGACATGGAGATTTAAGCAGCCTGGGGCAGGGGTTTGCCTGCAGCTTCCCAGGCGTGAGGCAGCATCCGCAAGACCCCAAAGGCTCAGGTACCTCCTGTGCCAGCCCACCCAGCTCAGAGTGAAAGAGGCTGCAGGGCTGCTGGCAGCCTGGGCTGGGCAACTTGCCCCTGGAATTGCCACAGCATGTCACACCCCAAGTCTGATGGACTATGGTGATGCTCCAGGGAGCTCAGGCTCGGCATATGCCGTTGCCTGGCAAATGAAGGTGTTGGTTTTGGGGGCTGGGACTGGCAGGTTTGCAGCCCCGTGGGGACCCGGGCGTGGTGCCCAGCCATCTCCATCCCCAGTCCTGACTGCATCCTTGTCCACGCCATTAAGCAACATCCATAAGCAAGGCCTGGGCACCATCTAGTGGAATAAAAAGGCTTTTGCTGGGAACGTTTTGTGCCTGTTGAATGATGCCCAGCTCCGCCTGGTGCCAGGACAGGCACTTCTGCCCTCTCACCCCTCTGCTTCCCCGAGCTCCCGGGGAACCATGCTTGAACGGTGAGGTCGGGTATAAAACTGACTAGTTCAGGTATAAATGGCCTGCATTTATAAACCAGCACTACCTCCTTGCACAGCTGCTGTTAAAGCACCTGGAAGTTTTGTGCGGTGACTCTGGCTCTACATTCTGGGGCATGCGGCATTTTGGGATGCTGAGCCTGAGCCCCCTCCTCACCACTACTGAGGTGCCTTGCTCTGCTCTTCCAAAACTCGCTTGCCAAATAGCACAAGCGGCCACTGAACAGACAAACTGCAAGTTTCCCGAGGAAAGGGTTTTCCTGGAGTACTGGAGCAAAGTGAGGAGGTGGTTTTTCCTTGCAGTGAAGGCTGGGCTGATGAGCACTGGCGGGATGGGAGCTGGCAGGGTGGCTTGCTGCCACCCCTCACACCCCAACACTCACAGTAAACTTACAGCTGGGCTAGAGGTGGCCACCGGGTCTGGGAGGTGTTTCTCTGTGGCTCTTTGGTCTTTGTCTCTGCTGAGCTGTGTATTTTTTGGGAAAACTTTAATTTCAACCTTTAATATATATGCATTTGCTTCCTGTTCCCATATGCTGGTTTTGGTTTTTTTTACTGAAGGGCAGCAGTGATTTATCAACAGGCATTTCTTCATGTGGGGACAACAGAGGCTGTCGCTGAAGTGCTTTAGGGTCTCTCATCCCACCCTATAAGTGCGCGAACCCAAGTGAAGAGTGATATGCACACTAGAGTACTTTCTGGGGGTACAGAAGGGGAAAGAAATTGTCCCTAAAAATCCCAGCCTCCCTTACAAATACTAATTGTGGGGACATGGCCAGGTGAGTATGGGTGGTTGTTTATTCAGGTAAATATCGTGCTTAGAGGAGAAACATCTGCTATTGTGGGCTACCACTGATTTCTAGTGCCTAAAAGCCCTTGCCCATGAGGTGCAGAGGGTTTTGTGCAGCAGCCGTGGCAGTGGAAACCACTCAGATTTTGCAAAAATGGATTTCTGTTAACGTTACTTTTGCACATGGGCCAGCGTGTGCAGCAGTACTGGAAAAAGCAGGTGCTGGGTTAAAAGGGGGTCAGCTCCCCCATGAGTCAGGTGAGCCAGATGAGGGGAGAGTGAGCCATGATCCCTAATTGGGGATTGCCACAGCAGGCCAGCTGGACAAGGCTCAGGTCAGGTCCTTTCCCCAAAGCACACACAGCTGCAAAGGTTTTCCAGTAATGTATCTTGCAGCAGCATCCTCATTAAGGAAACCTGCT
>NW_008825107.1:155366-156163 GCF_000699105.1 Pygoscelis adeliae
AGCCCCTTGGGGAAGCCTCCTTATTTATTCCAGGATGGCAGCAGCTGGCTGTGAGATGCTCCTTGTCCTAGGCACTGGTACCAGTCCCTTTGCAAACCCAGCCCTGCCTGGGGAGCTGTGGGTGCCAAGGCCATTGGAGCAGGATAGGAGCAGCACACCTTGTGCTCCCAGCTGTGGGGCTGGCAGCACTGCAAGTATCAACACCAGCAGCGGGGTGTGAGCAGGGCTGTGTCTCCCTGGCTTTGCTGGGCAGGGAGGAAGCAAGGGCCAGCCTGCCCTGCCTTTCCTGAGCTCTCCTGCTCAGGGCAGGCTTTTACCTGGGCAGGTCGGGGACTGGGAACCTGGCTGACTCCCTAGCACTTTTGCTGTAAATAGAGGACGGGAGATGACAAAAAAACACTAAAGCTTTGCTACATGTCTTAAAAATAGTTCTTGTTAAGAACATGCCCCCCCCCCAGGGGCATGCTGGGTGAATTATCACCTCTCTTTGCCATCAAGGTCAGTCACCTCCCAGTGCCTTGTTAATCTGGTGGTGATGATGCTGTAAACTAGGTAATTAGGAACCTGTTGCCCTGGAGCCATAGGTCTAGAGGACTTTGAGCCCTTGGACAAATAGTGCAAATGAATGTCAGTGGGGTTTTGGAAAATGGTTATTAACATTCAGTCTGTTTCAGCTCTTAGAGGATACAGAGGCATTTTTATAAAGTGAAGAGCTTTCACCTGCCTTGTGTTGTGACTTGTACAGCCCTGCTGAAGTGAGAATTAAACCATCTCTTCTCTTGGGGGGGGGGGGGGGG
>NW_008825107.1:156364-166370 GCF_000699105.1 Pygoscelis adeliae
GGGGGAAGTGCTTTTTCCCTAATAAGGTGGGTGTAGAGGGCAGAAAAATTCAGGCTTTTGTGAAACTGTAAAAAGCTAGCAGAGGCTTTGGTACACAGCTCCAGGTACTGCCATCAAGTTCCCCAGCCTTTAGGGGAATTCCCCTTTTTGGGGCATTTTTGCCACTACTTTCCTCCTCTTGCTAGTACTCACAATCCTTGGACTGGTCCAGTTCAAAACTTGGAAATGCTCCTGCAGATTTTGGGGGAGCACTGACCCAGCTCAGTGCAGTGCTGTAGCTTGCGGTGTGCAGGGCAGCTGTGTAAAGCTGCAGAGTCCCTGGAAAAGGTGTTTTCTTCTGTGGTGACAACTGAGGTCACCGGGGTGGGACAATGGGTGTGCTCTCTGAGAGGAAAGCGATGGCACAGGAGCAGAAAATCCACTGTTGTCTTGCCCACAGCAGCTGTGGACAAGCCCTCCCGTGTTTCACCTCTTGGTAGATGTGCTGGAGAAGCCTGCTGTCCACAGGTCCTGCATGCACAGCCGCTTTATACCCCCCTCCCACCAAAAACCTGATCCAAGGACAATTTCTGGATGTTTAAGGAAACCTGGAGGGATGGCAGTCCTACTTGCCTTGCTTTGTAAATAAACATCGGGGGGGTGTAACGCAATAGCACGTATACTTGGCTCCAGCTGGGCTGTTTCTCTATAGCGTGTTGTTTTGGTGTCTGTTCTGGATCAGAAATCTGTAGGTTTGTTTTTGTACCAGCGACTCAACCGCTGAACTTTTTAACCTTCTCCACAGTCAGTGCCTCAGAAAAGGCAAACGCGAGCAACTCGGACTGTATGAAAACATGAGCTGCAGACTGGCAGCCTGAAAGCCAAAAGCAAGCTGTAATTTACTGGAAGGGAAGGTCCTCTTTAAATTTACAGAAAAGAGCATATATAGAAATCTAACAAAAGCATGTAATGATTGTCTGGCAGGGACCAGGGGATGCTGCTGCGGGAAGTGATGATGTGGATCAGCCATCACATGTTAAACACAGTTTGTTTTGGTCAGGTCATGTTCCCACATCCTTGCCGAGGAGCATCTCTTCCTACTTCTGTTGCCTGCCTTACCCCACCCGTAGCCAAAAGTTATGGACAGAGGAGTTAGCATTGCTGGCCACAACATACTGCATTGACATGCCTGCAGCCACTAATCCCTGCATTAAACACTTCTGTCTGAGCTGTAGAGCATGCTTTGGGAATATACATTAAATATACACGTGGTTTTTAGTTGGAGTGTTAACTCTTGAAGGCCAAAGATTTAGCAGTGCAAAGCAGCACTGTGAAAAGCATCTTGCTTAACTGAAAGTAAAGAGGGGGTTGAGTCTGTAGGGCTGGAAATAGAGACTTGGCTAGAACGGAGACGCTTATGCTCAGGCAGGATCAGTCACGTAGCTGAGGAACATGTCAGCTTTTGACTCTTTCCTGTTTATTTTCTATTAGAGCAGCTGAATGCATACATTAATGGCAGCAAAGTACTGATCACAATTGTGTCCTGAGCAAAGCGGGGCTGGGCTGCCTCCCTGCAGACAGGCAAGGGCAGCTGGGGGCACCCAGGAGGGCTGACAGGAGGTGGCACATCCCCAAGAGCCGGTGCAGAAATGAGGTGATGCTCTAGCACAGGGCTTGCTGGTGTATGTCAGAGGAGTAGGATGGAGGGTGCTCGTGTGTGTGGAAAATGCTGTGGGAGAAATTGGATAAAATAGTTGCAGTTGGCAGCGTATTTGGGTGGAGTCCTGCTGACAGCATACACTGTACATGCCAGCAATAGTGGGGATACCTTTAGGTAAGCTATAGAAATTCAGAGTGCTGTGTGAGTACCAAGATTTGTGCCACAAACGGCAGTTAAGTTTACACTCTAAATTTTTTATGCAGATCACACGAAGCTCTGAAGCAGAGCTTGCAAGCTGATTCCCTGAGGATAATATATAATTAAGTGATCAGGCTCATGAAAGCAGAGCTGATGCAGGAGTATAGACGCTGGCGGACCTGCCCCAGCAGGGACCGTTGCCACAGACTTGGGCAGAAGGCTGTGTAGTGCTGGTGGGGACAGGATGGCTCGGGGTTCTGCTCTCTCCCTCTGCTTCAGCTCTGCCTCTAACCAGCTCTGCCTTTTGGAGTCGATTCCTCTTTCTTATTTTGCTTTCCCTCCCCCCTTTCCAGGTGAGTTTCCTCAGCTACCTGTGCTTCAAGCCTTCTCCTCTGCCAGCCTTCTGACTTTTCTCCTCTATTTGCATTTTTCCCTTAGGCCTTTTTTCCACTCCTGTTTTTCCAGCCTTGCCTTTTCTGCTATGCATTTCCACCCCGGTGTTTCATTTCTCCCTGCTCTGCCTTCTGTCAGTGCTTTCCTCCTCTGCTCCATCCTGAGTAAACTGGTGCTGGCTTCTTGCTCCAACTGTCCAAAATCCCCAGCCAAACAGAGGTCAGGGGATTCCTTAATGAAATTCCTTAGATATCAGTTTTGTGGAATAGTCTCCTGCTTATTCAGTGCATCTGGTTCTTCTATGCTTCCAAGCTTCACTTTCTGCTTTTTGAAATGAGCCAAAACAGTGAAAGGAAGATACTGTGGGGAAGGCTGTGGGGGACACTCAAGAGACCCACTACTGCTGTGGCCTGGCATACCGCCTCAGAGTCTCATTTGCTGCCTGGAAAATCTTTGCCTTTATTTCTGTTCATTATTAAATCATCTGAATCAAGATCATTAGTGCAGAGGAATGGTTCTTGCTGTGAAATGGTCACCTGTAAAAAAGTAAATAACTGTTATACTGGTGATGAGAGAAGTCGAATGTTGAAGACCTGTAGGTTAGTTTGCACAGGTCCTGTCTCCACTTAGCAGGAGGAGGCTTGTGCTGCAGATAACAAGGGACCTCTCGGGCTGGGTTTCCCTCGACGAGTTCCCTGGGTTTCACAGACAGCTCCCATGCACGGAGGTTAAGGTATTATGAATGTAAATCACTAACAGGCAGGTATGTTGGTCTCCAAGCTAATTGCCTGAAGCAAAGTTGCTTGGGGTTGGTCACAAGCAGCTGATGATTTTGTCACCTCGTTTGGACCCAGTGACTGCCCTGCTGCCTCCCAGCTTGCGTGGGCTTCCTTTGGTTGCTGGAAACCGGCTCTGACACATGCCTGGGGGCAAGATGGGATTTGCTGTGCAAGAACTGGGGAACAGCTGCTGCTCTCAGCACTTCCCAGAAATGAGTACGTCATCCTGGAAATGGGTGGCAGGAAACTCTGCCTTTCTCCTTGGGGAAAAAGTGATCTCTGTCCCCCGCCGGGTGCCCTCTCCCTTGTCACCAGCTGTGGTGGGTACCAAATGTGTTTAAGGTGAGATGCTGTGATACACAGGGTCTAACATGTTCTCTCCCCCTCCCTGCTCAGGAGGATGTCTCTGTTCCCTGTTGCCACCCTGCACAGCTCCTTTCTGTAAGCCCTGGATCCTTCCTCCCCACCCCCGTGTTGTCCTGCCTGCCCTTACCAGCGTGCCCTACAAAAAGGGCTTTTGTGGAGGTATGCTCGAGGGAGGTAGTTAATTTTTAGCTTCCTGTTTGCTGAGCCAGGAGTAAGATTTTAACAGGGACTTGCTAGACTAGAGCTGTTTTGCTATTGCTTAACTAGTGCTGCCTGGCTCTGGGCCACTTAAAACAAAAGGCCAGACCCCAGAAAAGAGCAGAGCATCACTACAGTCACTGGAAAAACAAAACTGGGCCCTTTCTCCATGCGGCCCAAGCACTGCCCAGGCCTGTGGTTTCAGAGCTAGAGGAAACCTCCCCAAAGATGGTAGGTGGAGGTGTTTGTTGGGGTGAGGGCTTGTGTTTCTCCACTCAGGGATGTGGAGGGGAACTGGGGGGTGTCCATGTCATCCAGCAGATTTTTGTGGCGACTGATAAGATTTCATCCTCTCTGCCGCAATCCATGGCCACTGCGTCTGCTTCTCAGGTGGGGAAACCAAGGCACTGATGTCCCAGGGACTGAGCTCTGTGGCCAGGCACTGTCCTGGGTTGTGCTGTCTGGGCAGTCTGCTCTGGCACACCTAAAGGGAGGGGAAGGTACTAGCTGGGTTTGGCAGCAGCAAGCTATGCATCACACTTCATCCCTGAAAGTCCTGTTCATTTAAAGGCATGAACGCAGTCTGAGAGTTCATGACTAACTAGAAAATGAGATTAAGTTAACAAGGGTATGCATTAGGACACCAGTGAGACTAAACCTCTGGATTTTTAATGACAGCAATAAAACACTTCTGCCTCGTGGTACGAAAGCCTCACCAGTAGCTGATGTTAGCCTCGGTTTCTCTCTTGTTCAAAGAGCACGCTGTCAGGGATAAAGTGGCTAGTACACAACTTCATGTCAGGGCCTTATCCAGGGCACTGTAAAGGGGAAAGCAAGGGGGCCCCTTCCCAGGGATGCTGGGCTCAGGAGGCAGAGCTGTGCAGGGCTCTGGCATGGGCTTGCTCTGTCAGGCTGTTTTCAAAATAGCTATTGTGCTTCTCAGAATTTGCAGATTTTCAATAGCCATGAGGACCATGGAAAAGGTTTTTAAGTGCTCAGAGATGTAGGAGGTGCAAGGGCATAGGTCAAAAGCTAACCTCTTCAAGGGGAGATAAAGTCCTGAGGCTGTAAACAGCTCAGTGTGGGACAGCTGGGTCTGTGTGCAGGTGATAACCCAAGTACCTAGAGCAGCTACAGTGATGTGCTTTTCCAGGAGATGAGAAACAAGGGGGGGGGGGGTGGGGGGGAAGAGGGGGAGGGGGGGGGGGGGGGGTGGGCAGGTGTATTTTACTTGTTTTCTTTCTTTTGATCCTCCACTGTTGCTAACCAATCCCTTGGTGTGACTTGTATCAGAAGGGGAATGGTGATGTTGCAGGTTTCTTACCCTTTCTGGACGTAGGATCTGTACCTCCAGAGCCTGCCACAGACTCTGACCCTTAGCAAGAGCTGGTGACCAGTCAGCATGCCAGGCACGAGGGGAAGGTTTTGCTCAAGGTATGTGGCATGGCGTGCTCTTTTTACCTCCCCTTCTTGCAGAAACCATAAAGGAACTAGTTTGTGGTGTAGGTAGCAAAGTGCTGGTATAATTCAATTCAGTTCATATACAAGTACCTACCGATAGCTACTGGTGTCTTCATAAGACTGCTGGATAGTCAGTGTCTGTGTGCTTGAGAGAGACTTTTACTTGGGGTTGTTCTTGTCTTGTAATGGCGTGCTGTCATAAAAGACTCCCAGGAAGGCAAATCTTGTACTGGAGAGATGTTCTGTGGTTGGTGTGAGCATCTTCCTCTTTCTTTAGAGTAAAGCCACTGCTCAGCCTGGAGCCTGCTCTCATTAGGGTGAGCAACAGAGAGCTTTAATCTCCTTTGCTGCAGGAATTGACACATTTACCTTGCTGATGTGACAGACAAAATATGATTCATAAGCCACCAGCCTGGCACTGGAAGGCTGCTGGAAAATCCCAGTTTAAAAGCTTTACATGTTACTGAAACAAAGCAGTCTGTCACAGCTCTGGAGTTGCTCAGAATTGATTCGTATTTCTTTGTGTTTAATATACAAAGGGGTAATTTGGACCTCAGCTCCTCCTGATGGTCAGGTTGTTTCTCCAAAGCCTGCAGGCGTGCCACACGTTTGGTTTGAGGGATGTGTACCTGCAATAGGCTTCAAGCAAACAGAGCCTGTGGATGGGGGTCGCGAGCAAGCAGAGCTCCTCATGTGCTGTGCACGAGGCAGAACCGTTACACTGGCAATTGCATGCAATGGTTGGCTTAAATCACCTCCCCACGCGTTGGCTGGCTCTGTGATTTGCCTGACAAATTTTCTGTGCCTTTCCCTGCTTGTTTTTCCTTAAGAAACCTCCAAGCCTTTTTTGTACACCCTGACAGGCCATGGGGAGACGTGCTTGTGATTATGACCCTGTGGCAATCCCAGTGATCACCATCAGTGTCAGATGAATCCTAAATCCATGTTGTCCCTGGCACCCCCACTCTCCTTGGACCTGCTTGCCTATGTTATCCCCTTGGCCAGGCAAGGACCACCTGGGCCACCATGGCCCTGGGTGTTAACAGATGCATCCTCTGCTGTCAGCACCCTGCTTGAGTTAGTGCAAAACGCAGCAGGACCTTGAAGCTTTGCCAAGTAATAGGGCTGGTTTAGGATTTGGTGCCTCGCGCACGTGGCTAAGGAAGGAAGTGACTTATGTGCTTGTGATTGGATTTTCCTTGCAGGTTTGCGCTGGCAGGCAAGAGTGAAATGCATCTGATGCCCCAGGCTGCACACAGCTCGCTGGCGCCTGCCCAGCTGTAGGTGGCCAGAATTGGGGTGGGCAGGAGGGCAGCTGCTTGCAGCAACACCCTGATGGTGTTTCAGGAGGGTAGGGGTGTGCATTGGCTGTGGAGAGAAACAGTCTCAGCATCTCTGTCCTTGGCATCTGCTCCTGATGCAAGGCTAGACCTGTCACAGGCTCCACAAACAGAGCTAGAAGAGTAATCCAGTACTAAATGCTCGCTGTAAGTGTCAGGTCTCTGGGAAAACCCTTGCTGAGCCACAGCCATCAATGTTGTATTGTGACAGAGTAAGTTGCCAGACTGAATGGGCCAGAACATTGTAAAACACTGAGGGGACACCTTTCAGGTTCCTGGCTTTCAGCAAGAATTTGGTTCAAGAAGTTCTTCAGGTTTTGTCCAGTGGCCTTTGTGCAACTACCTGGAAATAAAAATATTTAGTCTTCTTTCCACCTTCCCTTCTCTTTCCTGTGTTGCTCCTCTTGTTTTGGAAAATGTGGTTTAGATCTTAACAAACACCTTCCAGGTAGCATGGGGGTACCTTCTGATAGATATCTAGATATCTTCTGATATCTGGAAAACTAATTTAACGATACGCACTATGTGCATAACTGCTTCTGCTTAGTCATATAGTCTTCTAACACATGCCTTGACTGTTAGGAGAAGCACCACTCGATGTCCCTAGGTCGCTTTGCCACCTCCCTGGGCAGTGATGCTGCTGCTGAAGGCTCAGCACATTTCTCGCCAAGATGTGCAAGTCTGCCTAGAGCTCCTGGGCCCTGACAGCACAGAGGGATGGCCAGACAGGCTCTGCAGAGAGGGGAGACGGCCACAGCAGTGGACTCCTGTGTTCAAGTGTCAGGGGAGAGCAGCTCGCAGGCAAATGGGCATTGCTCCCATGTGGTCCCTGCCAGACCAGCCTTGTTTCACTTTAGCTGAGCTACGTACAATGCGAGGAGTTTGCTTGTGCGATCTTGTTGCCTGCTTTTGCCTAGTGGTTTATTCAGCCATGCTGCTTGTGCTGCCGTGTCTTTTATGGATGGAGGCCAGAGTATTTACTTGTAAATTCCTGCAGTGACTTAAGAAAATAAGATAGGAAGCAGCTGATATTTTTTTAAGGTACATTGGCTCAGAAAGACTTATGGTAATAACTATTGAGCCCAGATACAATCAAGTTCAGTAAGTGTGTTATACCTACTTATACTAGTGAGGCTTTCCACTGACAGAATGTAATTTTTCATTTTTGTTTAATGATTGACCTTGTTTGGAGAGCGGGGAAAGTAAACCATTTGTTATTTCAGTCCTCTATTTCCATCTTGGATTATATGTTTTGTATGTGGGGACACATTGCAGGGAATTACCCATCTGGGTAAAATAACCTCTGGCCAGGAGGTGCCTTACCACTACTTTCCTAGGCTGCGACCATGCAGCCACGTCGTGCTGCACTCCTCTCAACAGCTCAGCTGTACACTTGTTTAAATGCTTTGCCACCTCAAGAGCAATTGCAAATACACAGTGAAAATGGTCCCATGTTTGGTCAACTTCTTCCATGGTTAGGAAATGCTTTTGTAGAGGAACGTTTGACTCATTTCTTTGACTTTGAAGGAATATTCCACATCTTCGTGTGAGCTGTGTATGAGAAAGTGTATGTATCAGGTTTGTCAGAACTGAGTATTTCTGTGTAAGTTTTAGTATTACTTGAGATTGGAACAGGGTTTGCCATGTCAAACAGGATCACAATGTGCATGTTGTGGCACATGTTCAATCTTTGGAAAACTGCATTTATAGATTGGGGGAAACAAGTTGCTTTTGGTGAGCTAACCATCATTATAGGTTATGGCAGCCCTTCCCAGACCACTAGCTTAAACAGGAAGGGAGAGAGACGTCTGCCCTGTCTTCAGTTTGACAAATGTCGCAGTATTTTGAAATGCATGAACCATCGCCCAAAATAACCCCATTCTTGTGCTTCAGTTTATATTTGCAATTATATTTTGCAACAGGAAGAAAACTATGTTAATTACATTTCACAGAAGAAACATTTCTCTTGTGTTTTCCTAGAACGTTCTGTAGGGAGATTACTATGTTGAAATAAAAAAACCAAACAAACCAATAGCTGTTTTCATTGGAGAGCCTAATTTCTGCCTTGCCACTCATTAGAGTAGGGCCTACGCTGATGAAGAGATTTCCTGGAGAGTAATAGCTGAATAACCTGCACAAAGAATTGTTCCTGCTGGGCACAGGCCCTGCGTGATGACAATGTACGGAAGTGTTGGTAGACCCAGCATGATGGAAGCTGACCCTACTAGACCCTCACCGAGAGGGAGCGTGTACATGGGTGAGACCCCACTGAGGTGGGAATCTTGCACAGAGTGGTTGGGTTACACCATGCTGAGTAACCTGAAAAGCTGTGACATTGCTTCCTATGTACAGAGATGCTGAACAGGTGTCAGGCAGGAAGGATCCTCCACTTGGGAATTTCCCCCACGCTTCTGCTTTAATTCCATCGAATCCAGAAAAGTTATTCCTCTGGATTTCTACAACAAAAACTTGGAGTGTAATAAAAAGACAGTGGACAACAGGGATTTTGTGTTGCATTGAGAGAGGAGTGGAGAGATACTGTCACTGGTCGCTTCCAGAACTAGTTTCTAGGGTTTTTTTAATACCTGTGTGTTTCCAATCCCTTTTCCATCAGTGGCTCAGCTACTTTGACCATCTTGCTGTCTTTCAGAGTTGATCACTGAGAAGAGAAATCTTATTTCCAGAAAGCTAGGAGATGTGTGTTGCTATTTTGCCTTTTGGGGGAGCTCCTGTTTCCTTAGAAGACACAGACCTGTTCACTGTACAGTAAAACAAAGACTTCTTGGTCGGGAAAGTCTGAAACTGGAGCAGGGTGAGAAGCCAGTGCTCTGGGGAGGCTTTCTCAGCTGTGAGCAGGAGGGTGCTGGAAGAACCTCACCAGCATTGCCATCAGAGTTATCTCTGTTAAAACCAGAATATAACTTGTTAACACCAGTACTGGAGGGGCTGAAATACAACTGATAATTGTGAGCCAGGCTGCTGTGTTTTTACACAGCTGAATTGTGTAAATGGCATGAATAATCTCTTGCCCACAAAAAACAATGGGAAAGCCTGTGCATAATTAATTCTTAGAGTTATGGATGGGCAGTGTAGTTGTCGCTCATCAATGTGACTTTATGGAAAATGGCCTTAACACAGAATAACCCCAATTCAGGAGAAATAACTGCATTTGGCCAAATGCAAGCTATTAGTCTCAGTAGTATCTGGAGTTGGTCCTCCAGTCTGATTTGTGCAGGGGATCAAAGTAGAAGATGGTCTGTTTTAGCTTTAAAAATCAACAAATCCTCACCCTCTGGTATGTATCATCTGTACACTGTGGTGATTGACTCTTTTAGTCTGGGTTACAAATTCAGGCCTGGAAGAGTTGTTGGCTCTCTAGGAAAGATCTTCTGGGTATTGACCTGGACCCCCTGGACAGCCCAAGTAGTTGCTCCAACATGTAACAAGGGAGTGCACAGGCTTGCTTTCACCCCTGCTAATTGTTATGCAGGGATAGAATCATAGAATCATAGAAGATGGGATAGGAAAGAAGAGCAGCCCAAGCAGACAGGCTAATTGTCAGCAGGCCATATCATGATGAAACAGGAGCAGCCCTGCTGTCTTAAGTTTCAATTTGCAGTGTCTATGTAGCC
>NW_008825107.1:166413-169149 GCF_000699105.1 Pygoscelis adeliae
CGCAATCTGTGTATGCGCAAACATAGCTGTCTTCCACTGAAGTCTATGGGGAAGACTTCTTGTTAAAGAAAGATATTTAAAACTTACAGCCAGAGGATGCAATTACTTGGCCAGGTTAACTTTTTTTTTTGCTATTTTGCCTTTGTATTGTTCCTTGCTTTCCATGATGATAATGATGGGAAATCAATGTGTTAAGAGAAATGCTAGCATAATTGTGAGTTCAGAGTGAGATTTTTAGTATGTCTCAGGCATCTATGCCTTGTCTGATGTGTGGGCAGTATCGAGCCAGGGGCTGATAAATAAAATGGGCAATTTATTATTATTGCATCAAGTCTTATAGTTACCCCCTTTTTAAAAATATATTTAATAGTCTTTACCCAATAACTGGACCTGATAACTGTATGATCAATATGAAAAAGCTTGTGCCCATGCAGTAGCTTTGCAAGATCAGAGCCATAATGAATATTATTTTTTCTGAAAAAGATTTAAGTCACATGCTATAATATCAGCATGGGGGGAAGGGCAGGTATGGTAGACATGAAGTTAAATGACAGGCTACTTCAAGAAAATCTTGCCATGGCAGTTTGCATTTCTTAATATGTTGATGCTACTGTTGTTTTTTTAGTTATCATTGGAAAACCTACATTATTCCTATCATCTTAAGACCCCAGACAAGCCAGCAAGCATGCCTTGTAACTTGCCTGTAAAAACAGCAGCGTAATATCCCAGCAATGACACTCATGGCACTGGCCAAAAAAAAAAGCCATGGTGAGTGTTCCCTGGACAGCCCACCTCCTTTCGCCCTTGCTCTGGGACTCAGTCCTGCATTTCCTCCTGTAGGAATCTGTGTCAGAGGGGACTGCCACTGTGTTACACTGCTCCCTCTCATGATAGCAGCCACCTAGCAAAGAGGTAGGATGAATGAATCAACTGATCAAAAAGATTGGAAGGTATACCTAAAGATGCCCAGTGTGCCAGCCTGGCTTCTTTGCCTGGGGCAGAGGCAAAGGAGACATCCTTGGCCATGAATATTTTTTGAAATTAAGCCTTCCTCTTTCCATCTTTACTCAAGCCTGAAACAGGGGGCTTGGACTAGTCTCACTGGGACTTGCCGTGGTCCAGCACTCTCTCTTGCTGTTGATTTTTGGTTTTTTGTGTTACTTCCATGTGACTCAGAACTCCAGAATTTCATTTGGTCCAGAAAGTGGAATTTAAAATATTAACTATATGTGCATATGTATGTTAGTATATATGTGCATCTGTGTGTGTATGTATTGCTGTGTCTGAGCCAAAGTGAAGCAGTGCTGCAGGAAGCCTGCTCTGATCACACTTTCAGCCTGGGATGTAATCATGCCTCCAATTTTCAATCAGTAAAATTCTATCCACCTTGTGCATGGAGGCAAACACTGGGGTTTCTCTCCGTACCAAAGCCTGTCTCGGGGGAAGTTAGATTCTTTTTGCGAAAGGTGAATATAGAAGAACCCATTCTGCAGAAGTCATTTATCTAAGCAGCTTTGCTAGCTGGATGCTGACCTGCAGCCAGCTCTGCTTTTTGCTGTAGCCACCACACTATTTCTTTTCCTCTGTTTAGCACACCCAGGGAGCCCAGGTAGTGCAGCTGAGTCGATATTCAGTTGCTTGCACTATTAGGGCAGTGCAGGAGTAGGAAGTGTCGGGGATGTGGGCAGCAGCATGGTCCTGCAGGGCTCAGACAAGGATTCCCATGGGCTGTGACTGTCGGTGCCAATGAAGGTACAAGTGCCACGGTTTCTATAGTGCTTCCTTCAGGGACCGGGTGCCATAATAAATGCTTTTCAGCAGCCTGCTGAGGGCACAGAGTTATCTGTTGACAACCTGCCTCCTTAGATCTGTGATTTCCAGTCTGGCTCAGTCCATGTGTCTCTGCCCTGTTACTGCCCTGCTGCCTGAGGTGAGACTAACACAGCTCCAACAAGCAGTTGTCCTTCCTCATTTTGTCTAATCAATTGCTTAGATGAGATTTAGTCTGTGTTTCAACATCAGTTATTTTGGGTATAGCAGATCAAGTTTCTCCATACAGAACGGATGTTACTTCCCAAAATTGCCTGTCATCCTCTGCGTTCACATTTTCCATGGGTGAGGAGAAGTCATTTGACTTCTTTGTGATAAACAAGACTCAGTGAGCAAAAGAGTTCTGGCTTGTTATTTATTGACTGGTAATGTTCTTCCTAATGCAAAGAGGCCTGACGCTGCATACGCTCCTCAAGAGTTAGTTGCCCCGTCAGCTGCCGTTTCTTATTGTTTGCTTCAGAGCTTGCTGATTAACCCAGTTTCTTCGGCTTTCCTTTCCTCTAGTTAATGTATAGCTGCAGTTTGCTTCCTGCTTTGCATCCATATGCCAACCACAGTTTGCCATTTATTCTGCCAAATTTATAGCTACATGCTCAACCAATAATCTGTCTAGGTAGCCAGTATGAATTATGTGCAAAAATGTTATTTCCTAAATCTGGATGTGATTATCTCTCAACTGTGTATTTCCAAAAAAGCTCCTCCCTTCCAAAGAGAGCTGGTAAGCAAGGAAGGAGAGCAGGGGCTTGCCAAAAATGTTTGTGCTGCTGTGCTCCTGTACCTAGCAGGCTGTCTGTCCTCCTGGCTAGCCAAGCTTAGTGTGCCTCTGTGCAGTTCCCTCGTATTACAGGCTGCCAGGCTCCTGGTCCTCCGTGCTGGGCAGGGTCAGGGACTGGCTGGGGTCGGGGG
>NW_008825107.1:169197-176982 GCF_000699105.1 Pygoscelis adeliae
AGGTGCTTTCAAAACCAAAATATTTTGCATTCCAGTCCTGCTAAAAGGGAGGCTGGGAAGGAAAAGAAAACTGGCTGAACAAGAGAGGAGGGGGGAGGGCAGGAAGGGAAGGTACCTTTCTAATGAGAAGAAACCTTTTTACTTTTTTCTCAGACACTTATATTACCCATCATTTGAACTATTTAGTATATCAATTTATCTTATTTACTTGAAAAATTATACAATTAGGAAAATTAACATCATCTTTGACTTGCTGATGGTAATGCCTGTCAGGTGTGAGTTACTACTTCCCATTCCATCAAAAAAAACCCCAGTTTTTTTAAATTGAAAGGATTAATACAATTTTAATATGCAAAACACAAGGAGAAATTGCTGCGTCTGAGTGATGTTCTCTATTGGCACATAGATTGCTTGTTGTGCAAGAGGTGGCTACCCCAATACCAGTTAAGATGAAGTATCCTGACATGCAGGAGATATCCTGGCTTTCCAAGCCGGAATCAAAACGATCCATTGCTGCAGTGAAGCCTGGTTCCTGCAGAGCTCCTGCCTGGATGGGCTTTGAGGGAAAGCAGCCTCATCACCTCTGAGCTTGAGCAAGCTGTGGGGAATCTCTCTGACTCAGTCAGGATGGCAGAGGCCTTGACCCTAGTGTGCTGGTTTTTGGTTCCCATACAAAATCAAATCAGCTTCTCAGCCAAACAACTTCCTCCCCAAATCCAGTCCCCAACTCTTTAATTTCCCTTCATCAGGCCCACAGATGGGTTTTTCCTCCCACTCCACCGGCAGGGGCTCCACACCCTGGCGCACAGTGCCCGGGAGATGTTTGCTTTCACACTGACTCAGTTCTGCATCCATCCCACCTCAGACCATGGCAGCCCTAGACTGAGTTAAGTAAACTGCTCACAACAAAACCTGCAACCACGTGAAATCTGAAGGGTTTCTGGTGTGTAGCCCAGCCTGGGTCTGAGGTCAGGTTTACCGACAGGGTCACAACCAGTCCTAGCAGTCCTGCACTGCTTGTACAGCACACGCTTCACCTTCCCCAGACCTTCTGGAGATAGAAAAGTCAGGGCAGGCTGCAGAAAAGACGCCTTGTGTACCAATAACCACAGATATGCAGGCTGTGATCCTGTGTTGCATAATGCCCGGCACTTCTCCAAATTATCTGTTTTGCACTGGCCCCTTCCAGGAGGCACTTAGAAAGTGTGCCTTGTAAAAGGTTTGTCTCTGGGATTGGTAGCAACCTTTTTTGGACTCTGCTCCTCAGGCTGGGCGCCTTGTGTGGTTGTGTGTGGAAACATGACGTGAGCTCAACATGGTGTATGTGGAATGCAAAATCAAGGCTGTTATGTGATAAGGATTACCAGGGCACAGTTAGGACTCTCCCTCCGTTGTGCAGTATAGGGTTGCAGTACTCATCTCAGTTATGCACAGAAGCAGTGCGCAGGTGACTGTGGAGGAGGAGTTCACCCATCATCTTCTCTGTCCACCTCTTCTCTGTCATGCTGCGCTGTCATCTGTTCTGTTTCTTGCAGCAAGGGGGTGGGTCTTCATGCTTTGCCAGCGGAGCTTAGTGAAGATGCAAGCGGAGGGGTGCTGGGTGTGCAGAATCATTCCTGTGATGCCCTGCCAAAAGTCCCTGCACTAGGTGGAACAGGCATCTTGTGACTTTCCAACAGTTTCACAATACAGAGCAAGAAGATGCTGTTCTTTCCATACCCATTCTGCAGATTCAGATGTTTCCATTAGTGTCCGTTCTCACTGGGAGGAGAAAATTTTGCAGTAGGATAGGAAACAGGGAACTGAGATAACAGGGGGGAGAGAGAGGGAAACAACTTGTCACAAAGGTTTTGCAATGCTTGTCCAAAAAGCAATTGTCTGTGAAGCTATTTCCTACCATCAAATTCCCCTCAGTACCCACTGTGAGCCCTGAGCTGGCTAACTGATGGTTACTTTCTTATGAGCATACAGAGGGTTTAAGCACACACACTTTGTGTGCTTTCCTTCATCCTGGAGCATTATCTCTGCAGTAGTGTTCAGGCTTCGGAGCCAGCATCTTAAGAGAGCGGATTGAGCTCAGCTCCCATTGAGATGCTGAAAGTCTTGTCCTCCTGTTCTCTAACAAATTTTTTTTTGATGGTTACACACATCACAAAATGGCACAGTCATGAAAACATGATGTACACCATATAGACTTCCACTGGTTGCTTTTGTTTCTAATAGTGGTTCAGACTATTATTGTGTTTATTAAATTTTCCAGTTGAAACAAATGCAATTCTTTTTCTGTCAATTCAGAGCTGAAACACAGCCACAAAACCAGCACTGGAATATCTGGTGTTTTGTTCTTTGCACTGGTAACTATGATGACCTGAAGATAACATAATGTTTCTGTGCCGGTTTAATTCCTGCTCCATGGACTTCAGTATTAAAATACATGAATCTCAACAGGAAAAAAAGATCCAGAAAATTTGTTTTTTCTAGCTGGCTGTAAAAGTCAAGGGAGGAAATGTCAGTAGGGCTCCATTTTAGGAAGCTACAGGCAGCTGGACTGTATTTATGCTGTAGTAGGAGCAGCCACTCGGCGCTGTGAAAGCTGGGATCTGACTGAGGCTGTTCAGCCTCCAGGATTTGTGGGCCACAGCTGTATGGCAGTTTCTCAAATATTTATTTTTTTCTTCAGTTTCCAAAGCTGTTCCTAAAAAGGCATTTGAAAATGTGCATAGGTAGCAACTAGTCTCAGAAGTCAAAGGAGACAAGCGAGGGGCCTCTCTTTACACTGGGGGAGGTAAGGACAGACCAAAAGACTGTGCTATCTGTCAAACACTGGCACTTTCTAATATGCTGGCCACTTAGGGCGGGGTTGTTTCCCAGAAAGTCTCTGTTCTGTCCCAATGAATCACCTATTGCATCTCTAGGTCAGTGCGGTGCCCGGTTCTGCGAACCCCCCCAGGAATGGCTAGGGTCGACTCTGGGAAAGTAAGATACCATAACCCCCTTTGTTGCCTGAATGAGGGTTAAATAGAGCTCACCTTGCCAACTAGTCATCTGAGCTGCACTGCAGATCAGAAGTGGCAGGGAGACTGGAAGGTCATGGACCCCACATTGTTCTGAACTGCCCCGTCACTCCACAAGAGGTTTTGCTTGGGAGAAACTTGCTGCTGCTTATTCGAGTGCTGCTCTGTTTTGGAAATGCTCTAAGCAGTGCAAAGCAAAAGATACACAGTTGTGCTGCACAGCATGCGTTATCGCATGTGCTCACACATGCAAGGAGCAAATCTCTGTTGTAATTTCTTTATCGAACAGATCTCACACCCATATCCCTTCTGCATACCAAGTACTCTCCTAGGCCCGGACACAAACGCTGTGGTGGTCTGTGTAGTCTATTTAAGTGGCAGAAGGTTTTTTTAAGCCTACCAACTGCTGAACGTAAGCTTTTCCCCACTTTTGAAGCTTTAATTGGGAAAATATAAGGGCTTTTGGGGCTATATTATATTGGCCGACATGCTGAGTTTCCAAGGTACTTTTCAGGAGTATTTTATGGTAGCAATGCAAGAAAGTTTTGGTTTTCATCTGTTTTTCACAGAAACCACTGTTTACTAAGTCTGATTTTCTTTGAGACATTCTAGTTGCAAAACAATTGTTTCTAAGAACCCTGCCAAGCTGGGGTTTCTTGGGGCTTTTACTTCATAGCATTCTTAATGCTGCTGAAGAAATTAATCTCTCTCTCCCAGTCTTAGTCTTTGCCACCTAGAGGATGCTACTCTGATCTCCCCTGAGACTTCTTTTTGGTGAACAAATCTAAACAAAAGCCAGCTGTCTAAAAAATTGGGCATTACAGGTCACTGCAGGCAGGCTGGGATTTCCCATGCCGGCCAGAGATATCGCCAGGCATCGCGCTGATGTCTCAGCTCAGGATCTTAGGTACGTGCCAGAGGCTGCACAGGAAGGCACCAATAGCACTTCTCAACGACACAAAACGGCAGCCTAACCATGTGTTCCTAACACAGCCCAAGATGGAAGAAATTGTGGTCAAAAGCCTTGTTTGACAGGATAGCCTGGTAGAAAATGTCACCTACATGCAACAAATTACAGCCTGTCACGATCGTGCTTCGCACAGACCCTGACAGGTCTTGAAAGCTGAAATCATGTACCTTCCCACTTGTACAAATTCGAGCCAGTTGCTTCTGCTATGCCATCGCCAGCCAGGTGCTCTCTCCAGAATTAGGCATTTTAATGTGGGAAGTGAAAAGGGTGAAAGTTCCCCCCTTTCTGCCCTGCTTGTTCCTTATCTCTGAGAGGATGAGAAGCACTACCTCTTACCAAGGCAAAGGATTTTTCAGTTAGACGAAATGATTTACAGGATGAATAACCACATAATGACGGGCATGAGACAAGTGCTAAATTTACTACAGCTCTGTACTGGCTGACCTTGCATAAAATGAAGCCATTTAGTAATAACTGTCACTTCATGTCCTGCTTCTGGATTACTGCAAAACATCACTGTTGTTCCTTAGTTCTTACAAAATCGACCATCTAGCTTTGGCAACGGTACTCAGAAATACTGCCATCTCCCAGCACACTGGAAATACCAGTTGTTTGCCAGAAACAATTCCCTGGGGGTCACATAGCATCTCTGCTGAGAGACAAGTGTTCCAGGTACTGGCAAAACATTTGTCTTGAAAAGCCACAGTGATAATTGACCTGTACAGGAAGGTCTTCAGCAAACTGCAGGAAGACTGTAGTTCTAATGGCTCTGGGCTTCTCCATCAGCACGACTGATAACTGCTGCTGAATTTGGTGAAACAAGTTGTTTACAAGTCCTGACATAATATGTATTTTCCTGAAAGTCTGAGAGACAGTGGTATGCCATTATGCAAATTGCAGGTGCTGGAAGGTTCTTGTTTTGGCCAGACAACAGCTCTAGGGAATTTTTCAGTGTAATGGTGTTCAGTTCCGTGTCTCTTGATGAATGGTTGGTAGAGAAAGTAGGTTTTTGCAGGCTTAAAATTTGATCTAGTGTATGTGGACAGGAGAGCAGGACCCAGCATACCCAGTCCCACATTCAGTGGTGTGAGCCACCAAGCTTCACTGTCTCAGTTTCTCACTCTGTCAGATGAAACCAGTTTTTTCTTACTGGTCAGGGGAGCTGCAAGATATACTGTTCATTTGTATCGGTGTTTGGGATCAAAGGTACTCGGTGACCTAAAAGCCTGATTTGGGGTTTCCTGGAGTCAACAACAGTGGCCTTTTGAAGCAGTCCTAGTTACTAAGTAATAGTGATGTGTTATAACCCGGGTGTATCAGCTACTACACAATGCTCAAGCTGAAACTTCTAAATAGCACCCACTTAGAGCTCAAGTCCTGCATCTGCATTCAAGGGCTTCAATAAACTGTCTGGTTTCCAGAAGCACCGAGCTTCAGATATGATGGGAGATAATATAAGCTAGCTAAATCTGCAGAAGATCACGCCGCTGAAATCCTAGTTACTGAAGGCTTTTTTGCTTGAAAAGTCTTTCCTGAGTTAGTAAATAATAATGGTCACATAGCTCCAAAAATAAAAGCTAGGATAGTCCTCATTCAGGTGGATGCATACATGGGTTTATGTACATGCAGAACTATTAATGATAAAACTATCCTTTTATCCAATTCTCCTCCTAGGATATTAGAATAGTCTATTAAGCAGACTAAGTTAAAATTCTAGCTGTTGCTGCTCACAGCTCAAAAATATAATTAGATAGGTCTGTGTGATGATGTGATGGGCAGTTGCTGGATATGTTTCTCATGGTGTTTCTAAACATGCCACAGAAGTGCTAGTAAGCGCAGCATAATTGGTAACATGGACGGGGACAACAAGGTGTCTATTTCGTTGCTGCTTGACTAAGGACACATCAAACATTAGCTGGGTATCAGAAATGAGGAGAAAGATAACCGCTTTGAAACAGTTACAAATATCCTGCCTTCTAAAAGGGCTGTTTGGAATGTTTTCCTGTGTTTGAATGACACCTCATCGTCATCTTAAAGAAACACCGAATGGAAGAGGGTCTGAGAGTCTTACAGCACATCACAGATGAGGCAGAATCTATCCAAAGCTATGGCCGTCCAAGTGAGGTGCTGCCAGAATAGATCTGTCGCCCATCAGCAGGGCCGAGGCACTGCTCCATTGGAGACATGGAATTTCATCCCATGTTGTCCCTTGCTTCCCAATGCTAGTCATGGTATTCCTCATACTGGAGCTATAGCTGCTTTTGTTTTCCTTTTTCTTTTTTTAGCTTGAAAAATATCTGGCATCTGGTCCCTGAAAAGGGTTCTGGAGCAGGTTTGGTGCAGCAGGCAGCTGTAGCAGGTAACTCAACCGAACCACCTGAGAGAGTGAATGAAGCTAGAAAGGACCCAGAAGGAATAAAAATGAATAGAAAAGGAGAGAATTTCTGATAATGGTGCACAAACCCTTTTTAATTAGACTATCAGTGGCTCTTGTATACCTTTACAAACAAGTTTCTGGGTGTAGAATGCCTATTGAGACATACTAATACTGTAATTTTTTTTTGACCCAGTTCAGACCAAAAAGGCAAAAGGCCATATTCTGCACCCTGTCTTTGCAATTCCTGTTGCAACGTGTATATGCTGGGGAGCAAATCTACAACTTTGTGGAAGCATTAACACCTTTTGGGCGAGTTTTATGTTCAGATCTCTTTCTTCCTGCACACATTACATGTTCTTACCCCCTACAGAACAGGGCATGAAAGGTTTCTGGGAAACTGGGCTCTGCCTTTTCACAAAAGGAGGACAGACGTGCCCTGAAGTCCTCCTACACGATACCAAACGCTGTGCATTCAACAGACCTGCTGGTTAATGATCTTGCCCATAAGTAATTTTTTAACCATAGAGTAGCTTTTGTTTGCTACAAAAGCCACAAAGCCAAAGAGGAAGTGTAGGAGAACGTGGGCAGGACGGTGGCCAGGAGCCTCATGACCTCATCTTTTTCCGCCTCATGGGGATTGGTGGCTGTGCCTGGGACAGGGTTTAAATTCCCCGACGTTGGAGATGTCAGGCAGTCAGGGGACGAGGGGAGAAAGCCAGAGCTGCTGGGAGCCAACTGGCTGGAGCTGCTGCTGGGATCACTAAGAGCGCTCTTGTCGCAGCCGACTCCTCCAGCACCAGAAAAGGTAATTTTTTGCTTTTTTACCTGACATGTGCCATTCTGTCTGCAGCTTTAGTCAAGGAAGTGTTGGGCAGGAGATCTTTGAAAACTGCATCACTGGACAGGGACATTTGATGTTTCTCTGTGGAAAAAGGTGTGCTTTTATAGGAGCAAGGTTGCTTTAGCGATGCAAGGTATTACACATAATCACAATTTTAAACCTGTCTGCTGACAGATGTCAGGAGGAGGTTACTGAAAACCCTGCCACTGAATCAAGTGCTGGAAACTCAAAGCTGGTACTTGAACACAGACAGCTTCCTCCCTTGTGTAACCACTGCCTGGCAGTGTCCCTGTTTCTCCTGGCAGGCTTGTGGTTTGTGCTGCACACTACTGAATGGATGGGGCACGCACTGTAACTCTTGAAATTGCAATACGTCTAACAGGGTGTCCTGTCTCAGGGCCAGCCTTACTAATGTATTTTAAATGTGCCCTTAGTAGCTTTTCTTTCCTGATATGATTTACTAAATTTTTAAATGCCTCTTCTTCATCAGTAAATCAGTTTAATTTCTCAGGGATGTTCCTTATCCTGGGAATTGGTCTGTCAGCACCAAAATTTACTGTAGCTCAGCACTCTCCTAATTTCA
>NW_008825107.1:176996-181169 GCF_000699105.1 Pygoscelis adeliae
TTGCTAAAACTGCAATGTGAGCAGGTATTTCACTTCATCTCTTGCTTGGAAACACAGGTGATTCTGTTCAAACTTCTGGAGGGGGAAATAAAGGTCTATCAATAAAAGCAGTTCATGTTCATATAAACTGAGTTTACTCACAGTGACTCCAGTTAATAACCCTGAAAACTAGTTTTAAAATAACTGAAAGGAGAACCCAAGCTCAGTTTGTCTTGTCCTGTCTCTTCTGACAAAATGTTGTTAAATGAACGAAGATAAACCAAAGCTGATCTTTATAGCACTTCGTTTTTCACAAAGCTTTTCCTTTGCCAGTGCAAGTCAGCAGATGACAGGAGGAATCCGCTCGTCTTCTCAGTGTGGCTACTCTCACCACTGCTCAGCACTTCTCACTACCTGGTTTTAAAATTCTTGTAGCTTTTGAGTTGCTAAGTCATTACAAAACCAGCTCAGTGTGGGGTGGTGATGGAGGACAGAGGAAAAAGATTGGCATGGGCAGGTTGAATCCTTAGCAGAGAGCTGGTCTTGACGTGGTGAAGTACCCCAGGAGAAAGAAAAAGCCTATGGAATTTTTGTGGTATTTTACCTTGTCATCTCACTGTTCCAAAATATTTTCTAGGAAAAACATCACAATGAAGGTGGCAGTTCTGTGTTTATGCCTTATCAGCATCACCGCTGCATGGCCAGTGAGTAAATCACAAATGCATGTCAGCAATCACTTGCATGTTTTCTTTGCATATTAGCAAGAAATTAATACTGACAAATGCTTTTTCTCTTTTCTCCTTTCAAGGTGAGTAAATCCAAGAAGCATGCCATTTCTGCCAGCTCTGAAGAAAAATATGTAAGCTCCTTTTGTCTTTCTATTCATTTTCTTTAATAAATCCTTTTTGATTTATTTTTTTCTTCTCTAATACACATTGCCCAATACTTGTTTTATGATGGTTGCTGCTTGCAGAACATGTCCTTACCTGGCTGTTATGAGCCAGTTTCTCAGGTAGCCAAAACAGAGAGCCACTGATGTCAGTTGATTTTTGCCATGTTAGGACTCTTTGTTAGTTGTATCTCCGGACCAGCACTGGAAACCTTTTTTCTTAATGAAAAATGTGTAAGCTGTCAGTTAAAAAGAGAAAAGGTCTGTAGCATGGCACAACTACTATAACCCACATTCATTAGTGTGGATCAGATGACAATATTTGATGTTGGAAGAACACTTTAATCCAATTCCCATGATTTTTTGGAGTGGTGTGCATGAACAGTATTAGTCTTGTATATAGCTATTTGATTGATACTCCATTGCCAGCTACTACCCATGTAAAATCAATTCTTTGCTCTAAGAATCAGCTACTGCATTTAGTTTAGAGTCTTCGTGATGTGGGAGGTAAATCACTCTTGGGAAAAGGACCTGAGAATTAGGAGAAATGACGGTCATTAGATACAACTCCAAATTTCACTCAATAAAAACGAGCTGGAGAAACTGATCTGAAATTCCCCAGGCTCTGCTAGTGGGAGAGGCACATCTTCTCTATTATATTGTTTGGGTATAAGGTTCATCTGGGATCACAGCTTGTTCTGAGTCCTCTTCCTACTGCAATGAATTGCTGAGGACACATCCTGTACAAAAGGAGTATGTATTGCAGATGCCACATCTGCCTGAAAACAGAGGTTGTGATGCAGGCAGCTTTGCCTGCTCCTGTATGCTCCTTTGTGGATTAACCCCCCCCCCCCCCCCCCCCCCTTTTTTTTTTTTCCTCTTGAAGGACCCCAGGGGCCATCACTCACACAGATATCACCACCACCACGTGAATTCTCAGTCTTGGGAGAGTCTGCAGCACTCACAGAATGACCTGGCGTCACCTCAGCAGGTACAGGCAACTAACTGGAAGAGAAAGCAGAACATCTTTCAATGCCAGAATCTGCAAGTTAGGATTAAGTGCTTAAAGAATAGTCAACATGCTGATCAGCTCTACTGTATATGCCTTTGTGTGCTAATAGTGAGTTTTATGTTGTTTTCAGACTCTTTACTCTTCAGAAGAAAGCGTGGATGTCCCAGTACAACCGGTACGTGTTTTGAACAGCAAAATGTCTGTTGAGTGCTGCAGGGCAGCCAGTGTGTAGCAGCACTCATTTTCCTCAATCAAATGTGGTTCTTGTGGTAACATCTCTCCCCACATAAAACAAAGCTTCGGGCAGGGTGAGGCGAATTCAGAGCAATTCGTGCACGTAGTTCCTCAACAGTGCATAAGCCCTGGGTGAGCGGGACAGATACCAGTCTGCACATCTCACATATATGTTCATTTGCCTGATGCATAATAAATGTTTTCCAGCACTTTCCTGATGTGTCAAGCAAGAGCCATGAAGATGTGGATGATGACGATGATAACGATTCAAATGACACAGACGAATCCGATGAGGTTGTCACAAGTTTTCCCACAGACATTCCAGTAACTGTACCCTTCTCTCCTTTCCCTTTCACCCGGGGAGACAATGCCGGCAGAGGCGACAGTGTGGCCTACAGGGTGAGAGCAAAAGCCACAGTGGTGAAGTCTAGCAAACTCCGCAAAGCTGCAAAAAAGGTAAATAGCACTGAGCAGTGGTATCCAGTTTTTTGGAAAAGGGTAGTGAACTTGAAAATGGACGTGTTATTTTATGGGAGTAAGTTTTGAAAAGAATTGGTGGGGCAAAAGTAGGCATAAGTGAAGGAATGTATTTCCTTTCTCTGGATACCCCAAATCAGGGGGTATCGATGGCCAGAGGGCTGTTGATGTGCTGAGGCAGGAGTGTAGCCTCCTGCTGCAAGCTGTGCAATACTGCAATTTGCACTATCGAGATATACTTGCACACATGAAATCTGAGGCCAGGATCAAACTTGAGTTTCTCGTAATGTGAAAGGCTCATGTAACTCCATGAAAGACCACAGTGTCTCCAGGCAGAGATGTATCACGCAGGCTTTGAGTGTCCCCGCAGCCTACACAGCTTGCTTTGGTGCGGTACAGCAGCACCTGTTGACAGATCAGTTCTTCAGGAGTGACAACAGCTCTTTCTTGTTTTGCTCTAAAACACAGCTCATTGTGTATGATGCCACTGAGGAGGATGAGAGCGCCCTGGATGTAGACAGCCAGCAAGCAGGGCTCTCCCGGGAGGATCCTGCTGCCTGCCGCTCCCTGGGGAAGCATGCCATCAGCGGGGAATGGGCTGACAAGAGCCATGGGCAGGACAGCAGCGAGCTGGACAGCAAGCAGCGTGACCGGAGCGTGGAAAGCGGCAGCCGGCAGAAACTCGACAGCCATGAGGCAGAAGACGATAGCAAGGCTGGTGTCAGAGGGAATAGCCACCAGAGCATGGAAAGCAGGGAGAGCCAGGTTCATGTTTCAGCTGAGATCCCCGATGATAACAGCAATCAAACGATGGAGAGTGCCGAGGATGCTCAAGATCATCACAGCATCGAAAATAACGAAGTCACCCTTTAAAGGGAGACAAATGTAATGTTTCCCTACTGTTTCAATTCCTACCTAAGGGGAGGGGGGAGTAGCTTCATTTCGGGTAACTGTTTGTCAATGTAGAGCGCACGGTGACTTTTCGGGTTTGGGGCAGCTTCTTTACCCAGTGGCCTCCCCTCGGCCGCCAGCAGTGTCAGCCCTCCACACTGCACGTCGTGCCGGCCTCACGGGATGCAGTCGGCAGAGGAGCAGGGAAGCAAGACAAATGCTGTCGGCCGCACAGAGCAAGCGTTACCTCTCTGGTATGGTGCTCTCTGTACTGCCAGCCTGTATTTTGCTGTAACGGGATTTAAATAAAAACACAAAACCCTGTACCCGTGGGCTGCATTACTGTTTGCTGGGTTAGGGCAGGGGGGAGCTTTCTGCCTGTGTGAGGAGCTCTAATACCTCTCCTTCCTAAAACTATGTGAAATGGCTGTTCCCCTGCAATTTATTAAGTGGGTAAAACCCCTCCGCGGGGCCTCCTTCTGCTTTTACCGAGGTGAGCGGCGAGCTGGCCTGAAATACCTGGCGCCGGTCCCTGTACCGCTACCACAGAGCCGCCCCCGGGCTTCCAGCCTCACGGCGCGGCTCGGCGCTTCAGGCCTTAGGCGGGGGGGGCGGAGGCAGACGTCCGGCGCGCGGCCCCACCGGCCGCGTCCCTCTCTGAGGCCACGGGGAGGGAGGGGGGCCCCGGCCC
>NW_008825107.1:181831-190356 GCF_000699105.1 Pygoscelis adeliae
TGGGCCAAGCGCCTGGCGCGGCGACTGCGAGGTGAGAGCCTCTGCCCCCCTCCCCTCCAACCCCCTGCCCTGGCCCCTCCTGCCGGAGCTGGGCTCCGAGTCTCTCTCGGCTCGTATAGCTTGGCTGCCTTTTCCTGCAGACTGTCGCCGAGAAGAACGTTTATGAGTTGTTTGCGGTCCCTTTTGCCTCTTCTTCCACCCACCCCTTTGCTACCTGTCCTCTTTTTCCTCTACCCGTGTTCTTTTCCCATCTCCCGTCTGTCCATCTGTGCTTGCCCCGTCTGTGTCCCCACCTCTTCGTGCACGTCCATATTCCGATCTCTGTCCTGGTTATGCCCCCCAGCGCACACAAACGCACGCACACGTCTCTCCTTCCTTTCCTCTGGAGCATAGAGCTCTCTGCCCCCCGGGTCTTAGTCCTGGCTGCTTTCAATGTAAGAGACTCCTGAGTGGTTTTTGGATACATGTGGCTTTTCTGACCGAACGCCAGGTCTTTGGAGAGTTGGAGCAGAATACTTGTCTTTCAGCATCCTCTGTCCTACAAAAGAGGGGGTTAGGATGGTATCAGTGCTTAGAGTGGGGTTGTTGAGAGGGTGTCTTATATTCATTTTTGCTCTTCTGCAATATTGTGCAGCGCCTTGGAGCTGCCCGTGATTGTTGAGAGCTGCCTGTTGATGCACAGCTGGTGACCAGGGACATAGTCTGAAGCATAAACAGGAGTACATTAAATGAGCATTTGGAGTGTCGTTCTAAGCTTACTGCATTGACTCTGTGCTGAGCTGGCCCTGTACAGGGTTGATTTGACACAGCAGAGGAAATGGTGGGTGGGGAGTTCTTTGGATTCAAGGTTGTGGGTGCACATGTGAGAAACCCACCTTCCTTTTCAGAGAAGCTTAAAATGTCAGCATCAAATTGTGAGGATTTTTAACATAGGATTTGTTTAAGTGTCAGACAAAATATTTATAGTTATAAAGCCGCAGGAAAAGTAAACCATATTTAGAAAATATTAGAAATATTTAGAAAATATTAGAAAATATTCTTCTTTTAGAAGAAGAAATCTAGCAGTGGACTTGGCAGTGCTAGGTTAATGGTTGGACTCAATGATCTCAAGGGTCTTTTCCAAACTAAATGATTCTATGATTCTAAAATGTGAATTTGCTGAAGTGATAGATAGCACTGTTACTGGCTGGCACAGCGTCAGCAGAGGTGTCAAAACAAACTTGATTTTAAGCAGAAACTTGTAAATTAGGCTATTGTATGTCCTGTATGTCTTCACTTTGATTTTCATGTGCATTCAGAAATCATTTGCTATAATGATTTCCCTGACTTCAGCTGTCATGCACCAAAATAAATCCCTCTTGATCATTGCAGTGTTTTACTTGGATGCAAGTCAGACTTGCAGAGATTGTGGAATAGAGCCTGTTTTCTTTTCAGCAGATTTTATTGGGGGAGTGTTCAATGAGCTAAGTCACTTCATAACAAGAGACCAGAACGGCCAGGAAAAAATATCAATGGTAATTATGTGTTATGCATGAACTGGCATTACTCTGTTTGGAGTCTTCAATGGTGTGTTTAGTTTAGTCTGTCACTGAGATACGTAAATGCCTAGGAAAGAGCTGCTTCACGTGGAGAAAGTGAAGTCCTTTTATAAAAATTCTTATCTAAGTAGACTGTTCAGATGCTCCCTTAATACTAGCTGTTGCCAAGAAGGAACTTCTTATATATGTTTTTAACTGTGGTGAAAGATAGTGGTGTTTGAACATGAGGTGAGTGTGAGAGTGACTTTGTGATGACCTGGCATAAGTTGGTGCTATTTCGTCTCCGTCATGGTTTCTGCAGTAATACTGATTATCCACACTAGGACTGATTTTGGTGCTGGTTTCTGAGCCATTCTGAACCTGAAGGCAGAGCTTAATAACATGTGATTTCTGTAAGGTCAGAGTATTCAGAGATGGAAGGAAAGTCCATCAGACAGACTTTTTTTTCTTCCTCCGCCCCCCACCCCCCTTGCTATGAGATACCATTCTAATGAAGACTTAGTAAAATGCTTTGTTGAATCACATGTAGTTCACCTGTATCTACAGCTTAGGATTGGTTTTGGGGGGAGGAAGGTTGCTTATTTTCAGTGTGCTTTTTTCCTAGCAGTTTTTTTGTTTTTAAGCCTATATATGTATTTTCACCTTGTTCAGCTGAGCAAGCAGCAGAACCAAGAGGAATTGGCTTTTGGTGAAGCTGCATGCTGTGCTGGGCAGAATGAGTGCAGCTGAGCCTTCAGCGGCATCAGCATCAGGCAGATGTTGCCAGGGAAGATGTTCTGGCCCTGCTCCGATAGACGTATTGCTTGCCTGTCCTGCTGCCTAAAAGCAATGTATGTTGGTCTAGAATAACCAGTTTGGGAGCTGATGCGCGTCCGTAGCTTGAACTTTTTAATTTCTGCTTTCAAGCTGAAAGATGAGGACCACCTTTGATGTGGTAACATTATGCATCCTTTCGACTGGTGTGATTCTCTTTACACTACTGGGTGTGAGCCTATTAATCAAGGATGTGCTGTGTGGAGAATGGTGCAAAGTTACAGTGTTCTTGCAGTGCAAGAAAACAAAAAGAAATATTTTCAATAATGGCTGTGGACCAAGTTGCCTCTTGCTGTTCGAGACAGTGTACACTGGTAGTATTCTATTTTTAGCTGTAAAATGAAAAGACTTGGTTTCATGTTCTAGGAATGTTCAGAGTGGATTTCTCCCTGTGGTTACTATCCACAGTTTCTGTTGATTTCTGACCTGCGAACATTTTGTGTTTATAGGCAAGTGTAGCTAAAGTTACTGTAGTAGACAGATCCTTTTCTGGCTCTTTCATGAGAATGTTGCCATTAATTCATAGGCACAGTAAATGGCTAGGTGTGACTTTCATGATGTGGAGGTAGGTACTGCAGGGTGCTGTACTTGCCTGCTGCGTAGGTAAGTAACCTTCTCTGAAGAATGTAATCGCTGCAGGCTACACAGCGAAAGGGCTGATTTCAAGCCTGAAATTAATATACGGCACTTGAAGGGTAACTGAGGTTTTAATACTGGAAAGAGCACTCAGTAGTTCTTTTGACATTTCATGGATAACCATGAGGATCTTTGAAGACTGGAAAATGGCATACTCAGTACTCAGTTTTATATCAGGACAAGTAGAGGAAATTTAGCATAGATTTATTTAATGAAATTCCACTTCACTAGACAGAATTCAACAAGAGGGATTAATCCTTTGGATATCAACAGTTGCCACTCATCAACTGAGGAATATTGAATGACAACTTACACATTTCTTACTGTCAGTTGTGAAATAAAAATACAGAGAGGATTTAAGGTAATGGGATTTTGGTAATTGCAACTACTGGGGAGACTGTAACAGGAGTTACTAAGTGAATAGAAAGTCAACTACTTCAGACTATCTGTTATTCTTTTCAGATTCTACCATGAGTCTCTGTGAAGTAGCTTTAGTCTCTCTAGTTTTGCAGATCTCTTCAGCAAACATCCCAGATGCTGAGGGGAGAGGAGGGGATGACTATTCAACTCTCTTAAAACTTTTGATGACTTTCTCCTTGATGGGTAAGAGCAAAGTCCATTTCCAGAGCCAGGCTGGAAAGGTAATCTGCCTCTCAGAGCTGTACTTGGTCACCCAGTGCTACTGTGTCCTCATGTGCATCAATACTAAGGAGCGTATGTGGGGTATTTCTTGAAAGATTTTCTTAGTTATTGTTAAATGGAAGTATCAGATATGATTTCCAGTCACTCGTTAATTGTTACGTATGTGAAGAATGCATCATGACATCTTTACTCGGTTGAACTAGTGCAGGCTCCGATTGTACCTTACTAAAGAATGTGAACTAAGGATTATGAGACTGTGTTTTGTTGTTTTAGGACAAAGCATCTTTCCCTGAGGGTCGCTTTCCTCTCCTTCCCCCAGCCCCATTCTTTCCCCAGCATCTGAATTTCTGTGTAGGCAGGTTAGTTAGTGATATGTATCTTGGCTTGAGGGCATTCAGAACTGAAGACTTTCACATAAATCTAAATTACTTTGCATGCATTCTGTACCTTATAAAGTTGGCTTTATAATTATGTAGGTATATGTGTATATGTAACTACATATACATTATATATATTACATGTATATGTGTTTATAACACTTTATATATGTGTAAACAGAAAGATTTTAATTTCCTGTGTTACCTAACAAGCTAGACTTTTTATTTTAAGATGAAATTTCATCTATTTTTTTATTTGCAAGTGATCATTATTTTTTGACAACTCTTCTGAGTTTGTATGCTCTTTGGGTAAGCTGTTTGGGCTGTAGAATGAGTATGAGAGAATTGCTAGTTACAGATTTGTTTGATAAATGAAAGAGTACATAGATTCTGTCAAAAAGTTGATGAATAGCAAATTTGTATAAGGAATGAACTGGAAATGATTAATCGAGGCTAGAAACAAAACATTTTTGGTGCTTGCAGTAGATATCAACTTAAATCCAGCACTACTTACCACCACTATTCTTGATGTATCTAAACCAATATTCTAATAAGGCAAAAAGGGGAATAATATACATATCTTCCAAAAACGTGGCAACTAATGAAAGCTTCAAGCTAGCTGATGGGCAAATCCAGAGTTCATTTAACACGAAGATCATTGTATGATCTCTGGTACTGCTTTGGTTTTTTTTTTTCTTCACATGTAACTTTCTGTTCCTTGCTGACTCCTAACAACATTCTAATATGACAGAATTTGAGCTTGCAAGCTTTCTGCTCACCACATTTCTTATTGGTGAGTAATGTGCTGACAGCCAGGACTCAGTGCTCTTGCCAGCTTAGCTCACTGGCTGTTCCAGCCTTTTCTTCCTCTCTTCCATAATGTTTTCCTGCCTTTATTATGAGGGTTGCTAGTGCAACGTAGTGCTGTGTTAGAGGCTGAATTTGTTGAGTTCTTTATTATTAGTGACTCTGTAAATGTTCTTGGTTTTGTGTTTCTGTCTTCAAGAATGACCTAATGGTGAGGATTTGGCATTCTGGGTAGTAAAGCTGCAGTCTTTATCTGTAACTTTCCAGACTTAGCCTTAAAGAACAGCTTTGAAAAAGCTCTTGTTTTGGGGGCTGACACTAGTGAAGGTTATAAGTAACTAATTAAGGAGTGTGAACAGAGGTTAATGCTAAGACTATTAGTGCTTGTTGTGCCTATGCAAGAGAAGTTTCCTGGTTGACTTTGTGGTTAGGTCACAACTTAAAAATGTGATAGCTGAAAGGCTTCTAAAAACATCTAACACATTTTTTTTTTTTCTGAATAAACCTTGTATTTGCAGGTAGAGGCAAGAGCTTCCTTATTCCCATCTCTTTGTTAGCAAATTAAGTTCTGCAGCAGGCAGATTAGGCCTTTGTCTGTCTTAGTCTTACAGCAGTGGTTGCAAAGCAACTGAACTCTTGCTTCATTGTCAGCTTTATAACATGTTTTGGCTATCCCTTGTTGCTGTTCCGTTTGACTTCAAATTACTGTGGTATGTTTGATGGATCCAAGATTTTTTCCTGGGGAGTTTGAGATTACTTCATTTCCATCTACTGGGAGCATAAAGGATGTTTTAAAAGGTTGGCTGTTTAAAATACCTGAAAAGGAAAAGGCTGGAAGTTTGGTGCACTTCTGTAAGAATGAATTTTTATTTTTATTTTTATATGCTTTCTCTTTTTTCATAAACTAAGGTCAAATCATCTTGCTTTATTTAGGCTTAAATGAAGAGAAGTTCCTTGAAGGTAGCAGTTCTCGTCTGAGCATCAGCAGCTGTTCCCAGCTTTTTTTCTGTTCTGTATTAGGCACAGGAAATCGGTATGGTGGTTACTAACAGATTTCTGTTCTCAGATGGTTGGTTGTTTTAGTGACTCCGTTTGAAAGATCCTTTTGCTTTCCTGTTACCTTTTTGGAAGGGATCACCAAAGTTCAATAATTTCTCTTACACTGTCTTCTTGAGTATGCCGAGTAAAATATGAAGCTAGTAACAGGCGGAAATAGTTCAGCTAATGCAGTTACCCAGTTTGACAGCTAGAACGGCAGTTGCTCATTTAGGCTGCTACTAATGCTTCAATGATAACTGTTTGTTGTGCAGGGAAAGAAATCATGTGGAAATACTCACCAAGATCTGTGCCGTGTCTCTGTTGGACATGCCTTGCCTATTTGGGAGAGGAAGGTTACGATTTGTTTTCTTTAAAAATATGTTTGACTGACATATCCTCCTTTCAGGTAGAAAGTTAATTAAGAGTACTAATAAAGATTTTATACTGATTATGTGTTTTCATTCATCTAACAATGCTTTTCGTATTTAAAAAAAACCACTGCACTACATTTCTTGAAGGATGGCTGTTTGTGTCTTTGTATACTTGTATCTGTTTTCATACCATGTGGTTTTAAGTGACAGCACTTCTGGCAAGTCTTCAGCAGATTCTGTTTTAGTAACAGCTCAGCAGAACTCTATTATTATGGTATCTCATGAATAGCTAACACTGCCCTGGGCCCCGTTCAGCCAATGGAAGGGCAACCCAAAGAAGTTGTCCTTGCTTGAACTTAGATCAATTTAAAATCCATAGAAGAACCTGCAGCAGGCATGACATAGGTTAAGCTTTCAAAACCACTTAACTTATTATGTCACTTGTGTATCTAGTATCAGATATCTGTCTATATCATTATATATGTTTTCCTTTTAAGGTCTGTGGGGGACCAGGCTCATGGAAGAAAGCAACACCAGCAGAGAACGATATCTGAAAAGTGTTTTACGGGAGTTGGTTACGTACATGGTTTTCCTTGTGGTCTTATGTGTCCGTAAGTACTGTTTAGCATTAATGCATCCAGTTCTGTACTATCTGCTTGCTGTCTGTGATTCCAGAATGAAGGTTGTTTCAGTGATGTGGGAGAAGAATTAACAGGCAGGTGTGTTAGCAGATACTTGGAATTAAATCTTTCTCTTGTTTCTGCACTTGGATTGTTTCTTGAGATTGAAAATACTGCAACTTTCTGGACCTTGACAAGTTTTGAACCTTTAAGCAGCATGATAATATACTTATTCTTTGTTTTTAGGGAGTATTTTTTTAATGTAGTACCACATTGCAGTGTAATGCTCCTGCTACGCATTTTGAAATCACTGAACAGAACTGTTAAATGTGAAGAGTAGGAGTTGGTCATCTAGGACAAAATATTAAATTAAATCACCGAGTTTCAAATTTATCACCAAGCTTATGTACAGATCATTCTAAGGTTGAAAGTTCTTGATAGTAGCTGGAAAGGCAGAGATAATGCTAGCTACTTAGAAATATCTGATAATCTGTCTTTGCATGATGCTGGACGTTTTAAACACATCTGCAGCCTATATATACTCAAGTGTGTATGGATCACAGCTGGAGACTTCCATGATTTAAGTATGTCATTTTTTTTGTTGTCTATGATATCATATGAAGTATCGTAACACTACAAAACACAGAACAGAGTAACATTCAACCTACTCTTTTTTTTTTTTTTTTAACTTGGCTTTTAAGTAGGTAACTGCTTTGAGGTAGGTACTCTAGAATCAACGCTGAAGACAGTATTAGCAGATTCTACTAAATACAGACTTAGTACTGAAGTGAGGAGCTTGATGGATCTCTAAGCTCATACACAACAATACCCCTGGACCCAAACAGACTTTAAGAAAGCAGCCTGAACTGAGTTTGCGGTTCTTTTCTCGGGGTGAAGAACCTTAGTGGTGCTGGAGCACAGATAGTACAGGATGTTTATCACAGGCCTCAGACAGCACCATGAACAGTTGTGGCCAGTATAATGTAACGATTCTGAGAGCGGTCATCTTTTCTGGCCTTGGGAACTTGAAGCCCTTATATAATTCTATTTCAAGATTTCTAGGGTTTTTTTTAAGTTAATAGTCAAAACAAGGCGTGTTCATTTATTTGCATAAAAATTAGCAAGACAATGCAAAATAGAACTTACTATGGAGTTGTGAAATAGATGTTTTATTTGGTTACTAGGGAGAATAACAACAAAATCTGTATGCGTTAAGTTAGTATATCTTTGGAAAGCCGATACGTTTCAAGCCTCCAATTTTTAGTGTGGCAGTTCTGTTCTAAATGCCTGAAATGTCAGTGACACTTAAGTTGTCGTTTATGATCAGTTGTAATAGGACAAGGTGATGTTTTTATTTTTTGTGAGAGAGAATCTTGGAGTGGAAAAGAAAATGCAAAACTACATTGGTAGACTGGCTCCGAGAGCAAGTCTGCCTTGCTTGTCTGGAGTAGAATTACTGAAAAAATCCCCAAACCCCAAACTTTATACTGTTGACACAACTGTTTTGGTGTTGTACTGCAAGCATGGTTATATACTAAATACCATGGTTTTTTCTTTCCTGAGTCCTTTAAAGATGCTTAGTGCAGATTTATGGATAAAGTAGTGTAAGACTGCTTGTGGCTGGTATGCTGTACCACCAGGAGAAGTGTAGCAGTGAGGGACCTGAATTAAAATAAAGTGAAA
>NW_008825107.1:190386-216613 GCF_000699105.1 Pygoscelis adeliae
ACTGCAGGCTGTTCACAATTTGTTTTGCTATAGAAAAAGATTTTTGGTAATAGAATAAAGGAAAAGTATAGTGTGCTAAATGTCTACAGATATTGCTAACTCATTAGTATTTTTTTAAGTACTATCCTTTTTAATTCTACACGTAAGCAATACCTATGGGACAGACTGGTCTGTGGCTTGGCATGCCCTAGGAGAGTGCTTTCCAGTGCAGACTAAATGCTATGGGCGTTTCTTGTACTCTTGTATTTTTGAGAGTACATATTTAGTGAGAATCCAGGTATTGCACGTTCATGTAATACATTCCATGTGCCACCACAGAAGTCTATTAAAAATAGTTCTTGTTCTCTGGTTGCTAAAGAAAACACATTTTCTTCCTTGTGATAAAATAGTTTTATAAAATTGTCAAAACTGATGGAGGCTGTTCAGTGTAGACTTAATCTTTCAGGCTTCGCTGAGTTTTAGCCATAAAATGGTTTTAAGTATTTACAGGCAGTAACAGTATCGGTGCCAGAGACTGTTCTCTCGGCATCTTGGCTTTGTACGTCATTTTAAAATTTATGGTCTGTGTTCCTCAGCCAAATGCTTGGCCCAGCGTGAGGAAAAGAAGTAACACACAGTCATTTATTTTCTGTGGGGAGATTCTCTCAGAAGCACTGCACGTCTTGGGTGGAGTTTCATTGTCTAACCATAGGTGGCTAATGTCATTCGCAGTGCCGTGCGATATCCTGGTTGACAGTCATTATCTGCTCAAGCAGGGCATAGTTCTGCTGAGGTCTTGTGCCATCTGTGCCAGCTCTCTATGGATGCCTTGGATAGCACAAGTCACCTAAAAAGGCACTAGCTGCCTCTCTTCAGGCTGCTGAATCATGCCTTTGTTTTTCTTGAAGTTAGCTTTTGTAGAAACATTAATAATAGAATGAGGTGTGGGAAGGAGAACTGAGTATTTTAAACTGATTGATCAGTCTATTCTTCATTGCTTTTTGTATTTTAATCACCATTGACAGACAAATGCTTCTTGGTGTGGATTTTGTTTTGTTCTGAAGCTTAAACCTTGCAGTGCAAAATCTATACAATACAACCTGATGTATTCAAAACAAAACAAGCAAAGTATTCTTTTTTTTTCCTTCTTTTTTTTTCTTTTTTTCTCTTCTCTTTCCCCCAACACTTTACCTCTTAATCCTTACCAAATCTTTTGCAGTGACTTATGGGACAGTGAGTTCCAGTATGTACTATTACACAAGGGTTATGTCGCAGCTCTTCCTGGAAACACCTGTATCAAAAATGGAGAAAACTGATTTCAAAACTTTGTCCACAATGGATGACTTCTGGAAGGTAATCTAAAAACAATTTTTTATCTCTCCGTTGCTGTGATTTGCTTGTCCTGTCATGGCCTGTAAATTTAACCTGCAGGATCTTTTTTCTAATGCAGTGGGGGGTGTGCATGAAGATCTCTGTGCACAATGTCAAAGCTATGGAACAAAGTAGGCCTTTAATATGTGAAAGTTTAGAACCTAGGTAATGCTAGTGGGGCAGGGTAGGGCAAGGTTGCGGAATGTCTTTGGAGGACAGGTAACAGTAAGGCCTTATGTCAGAAAAATTATCAACTGCAATTCTAACACGTCCACAGAATGAAGACTTATAAAAACAGTGCTGGCAACATGCAAACTAAAATTGTCTTCCTCCCCAGTTCACAGAAGGCCCTTTACTGGATGGTCTTTACTGGGAGATGTGGTACAACAACAAAACCATGGCAGAAAACAAAAGCTTCATTTATTATGAGAACCTGCTCCTAGGGGTGCCTCGCATTCGGCAGCTGAAAGTGAGAAATGGTTCGTGCTCAATACCTGAAGATTTAAAGGATGAAATCAAAGACTGCTATGATGTCTATTCTGTAGCTAATGAAGATACTGCTCCTTTTGGACTTCGAAATGGAACAGCGTATGTAGTATTCCTGTAGACACTTTTTTTTCTTTTTTCTGACCTGGGTTATGGTGAATTACACAATAAGTCTCTCGGCAGAGGCAACTCTGCATTTGGTGTATGTTCTGTCTGTAAAGCCAGGTAAATCCAGAGCAGCTGCCAGTTCTGCTCGTGGAGAAACCTTACCAAACTTGGAGAGGACTGTGCTCTTGATCCACTTGAGTTTAGGTGCTGTCATTGTGCCATTGGTAGCAGTTATGCATGGGAGACACACTGTGGTCTGAGTGCAGCACTACAACTCATGAGCACCTGTTCTGTAATTCTGGATTGTATTACCGCAGTGGGTTTCACTGAGTTGTCTTCCCTAGCTAAAAACGGGAATAGCACTGCCTCTCTTGGAAGACGATGTGTGAGTTGAACTGTAAAAGGTTTTGGAGGGGGAACGTAACTATGTAAATGCCCATTTTCTTTCTTTCCCTGAGGATCGAAATTCTGTGTGAGAGGATTGACATGTTCTCTTTTTACAAATAATATACTTGTGACCCATCTTTCTATCTTAATTTTGTTGTGTTAGTCAAAGGAACTTTGTAAGTTCTTTCTCCAGGGTACAAGCATCAAAACTTTCTACAAGTACCTCTTAAATGAAAGCAGCTTTAAGTAGCTGATACTTTTTCTTGGTCAGGTTTTGTTGGTATCTGTTTTGTTAACTGTAAGTTGAAAGTGGAAAGACTAACATGCTCTGTTTCACTTACTTCTGAACTAGTTGGACGTACACCAATGAGAAGGATTTGAATGGGAGCAGCCACTGGGGCTTGATTGCCACATACAGTGGGGCTGGTTATTACCAAGACCTCTCAAGGACCAGAGAAGTGACAGCTGTGCAGATTGCTAGCCTTAAGAAGAACCTGTGGCTGGACAGAGGGACCAGAGCAGCTTTCATTGATTTCTCCGTATACAATGCAAACATCAACCTATTCTGCGTTGTCAGGTGTGAACAAAACCATGACAGTGTTCAAACTGCACAGTGTAGGTTGTAGACTTGGGGTTTTCTTGTGATTGCTTTGTTTTGAGGATATGGGTAAGCGTATGTTGTGTATAAAGGAGACAGACAGCTGACGTGGCATGCCTCCCTGTCAAAGAAGTGGGACTCCACATGGCGACTGCACTCGCCATCTGGAGGCAGTTCTGACTTTCCTGATGCCGCAACAGCTTGGGTGCGGTTTGCAGGTGACTTCTGTAGTGAGCTGGCTTATTAAAGTAAATAGTGGATATACAACATCAGTCTTTAGTTTAGACAGCATGAAACAGATGCAGATGAAGACAGGTCTCTTTGTCTCTGTTTTCTTACTGTTCCTGAAATGCTTTGGGTTTTAGTCAAAATTGAGTGCCGTCAGGTTTACATCTTCTGTTGTGTGTAGTGTCTTCTCTGAATCATACGTGGGCTTTTGCCTGTTTCCCATTATTTAAATAACTATGTAAATAAAACCATGTATCTTTTAGTAGTGCTTTTTATTAACGCTGTGTAAATGAATTTTTTTTTTCTTTGCCTTTTTTTAAATGCAGGTTGTTAGTGGAGTTTCCAGCGACTGGAGGCCTTGTTACGTCTTGGCAGTTTCAGCCAGTGAGGCTGATTCACTACATCTCCACTTTTGATTTTTTCCTGGCAGCCTGTGAAATGGCATTTTGTCTTTTTGTTTTTTATTATATGGTGGAAGAGATCTTAGAAATTCACATTCATAGACTGCACTACTTCAGAAGTCTCTGGAATTGCCTTGATATCCTTATCATTGTGGTAAGTAATCTTTATAATAAGGCTAAAATTGCTTTCTGAAATCACTTTATGTGAGATGTTAATGACTCAGTATTCCTATTGTGGGTTTAAGGGATAGGGCCATCATTAAGAATGATACTTACAGACTATTGGGCTAAAAGACAATTTTCGTCTGTGTTGTAACGGTGTGTTTTGCAAACTTGCTTGTTCTGTCTTTGGGGGTTTCAACCTTCGCATCCTGGTGAAAAGTTTAGAGTATTTGTCCAGTATGCTTTTTCACAGTTTTTCTCTATAAAGGCACAGCCATTATGGGAGGTAACAAACTCGCCCTCATTTCTCTTCTACGTATCTAATACAGACTATTGCAGTGGCTTTCAAGTAAGAAAATCATCTGCTTTAAAGTAGTGATATGCATTTGGAGGAATGGGACTGGGATTTGAATATGTTTGCAAAGAACCACAAAGAGATTTAACGTGGTATTAAAATACTCACCAGCTAATACCAAGTTTGAAGAAGTGTCTCAAAATTGTAGAGTGCTAGCAGCTGTCAGGGCTGCTTTCTTGGTTAAGTGGACAGTGTTGCACATCAGTAATCTTGGTGTAGCAGAAAATCAGAGCTTTGAATTTAAAGTTACATAGTATAATTCTCTCTGGACTTCTATCAAGCTGTGCTTACCAAAAGTATACAAAGCCAGTGGTGATGAAACAGTTCCAGTCCCACGCTCATTTTGTATCTTCAGGCTTGGACGAGTCAAAGGTTTAAGTCTTGAAGTTAGTATCTGTAATCTAGAGAAATCAATACTTGCATCACAGTGCTTTGTAAATGAGGAACCATTTAGGAGGATGTTTACATGAACTGTGTGCTGTTTGTTATACTTAACAGCGGGGGTGGGGGGGGAATAAGATGCTTTGCTGTTACAGTCAGTGAAGCGTATTCCAGTGTGAGTGTAAAATTCAGTTCACACAAAGGGTCAAATTCTATGTTTATACCTTGTCTGAGGGACATTTTTTAAATTTAGGATTATGTACTTTATGACTCTGTATACAGGGTGAAGTGTTCACTTGCACTAATAAACAGCACATTTGCAGAGGTCAAAGCAAGAACCTTACCTGTATGGTAAAACTACAGCTTCTCTACTGTTGCTGAGCAGTACTGGTCAGTCTATACTCCAGAGAAACTGTAGTACCTTTTTGGCTACTGCTGTCTCTCTGCTCTTTACTCTTTTTCACCTTTGTCTTTTTGAGTTGTCATCTTTCTTTCCTTGTATTTCCTTCTCTGTGACAGCTTCATTTTTCTGAGCCTGCTAGGCTTCACCATCATCTTGTTCTTCAGCTGTGGCAAGGAAAAGATTTCTAAATCTTCTTACTCCCAGGCTGTTTGTAGTCTAAGGCTATAATGGTTTTGTTGTGAAAAGCATTTCCTGATAGGATCCAAACTAGAGTTTTTGGACATATCTCAAACAGCAGCCACTGGGCTGTTAAATTACTCCTGAGTGAAAGGTCGTGAAACCTGGCCTCCTCCAGCGCCTGCAACTGCCTGGCCCTAAGCAGTAATGTGATCAGTGGGGTTGACCCTGAAGGACTGCAAGGAGCTTGGATCAGTGATTTTTTTTCTAGGCTCTGTGCAATTCTTCACTGTTACTTTCCTGTTTAAAACTTTAGCTTTAGTGGTCCTGTAGTTAGGACACCTTGAAAACAATGTATTTGCTTTTACTTAAAACTCACATTATGGTAGCGCTACAAATAACATGAAGTTCCTCATATCTTAACTTTATCTGACGTATGTGACTAAAACAAGTTGGTTTAAAACCCTTTCGTATGTTTCTTTTGTACTCAGCTCTCTGTGGTAGCTATAGGAATTAGCATCTATAGGACATCAACTGTTGATATGCTCCTGAAGAAGCTGCTGGAAGATCAGAACTCGTTCCCCAATTTTGAACCTTTGGCATATTGGCAAATGCAATTCAACAACATTGCTGCAGTCACTGTGTTTTTTGTCTGGATTAAGGTAACTCCAAGACACACATCCTTATTCTAAAATTAGAATGTAAGCAGTATTCTGAGTTTCGCGTGATATATTATTTGAGTTTTAGTTGTGTTTCTTCTAAAATTGGTCATGTGAGAAAGTCAGAGCATAGGGGTAACTTCTTGCAGATTAAAAGCAAGATTGTAAATTGCCACAGGTTTAGTCAGCCCTTGTTTAAGTCTAGAAGATGTAGTCAGTGCTAGTGCTTTGTCACAGCAGACACGTAAAGAAATGTTTTTATTATTCCTGGATTGGTAAGTCAGTAATTCTCACTGGGTATTGCTTTTTCCTAGCCTGGTTTAACTGTGCCCATTTTATCTATTCAAAACTTCTGAATCGTTAGAAGGGTTGGTAAAGCTAGTCCAATTTATTTGAAAACTAGTTATATTACTTTAGTTAAACTTAATTTCTCACTTTTACTGTCTCCTTTCTCGTGATACTTCTTTTCATGTCCATGCTCATTTTCCTGTCCTCTGTATGAGTAAAATTGCACAGGAACATTTAGTTAATAAACTGTCTAATGGGGGAAAATGTAAGACCAATGATAAGTGAATTTCCACTGATACTCCAAACTGATACTTAGGTTTATCAAGCAAGTTAGCTAATCTCTTACTGTTTTATAAGACACAGTTGCATCTAATTTTTGGATCATGGTTTAAGAAATAAAGTAGCTTGTTATAAGAAATAATGGTAAACTGCAGAGTAACAGAATAATGCAGGTTGGAGGGGACCTCGGGAAATCTCTAGTCCAACCACCTGCTCAGAGCAAAGTCAGCTGTGAGATCTTCTTTTCTCATATTTTACTACTTCATAGCTAACATCTTCATTGAAGATAAATAAATAGGCTTTTGGAAGCATTTCGGTAACACTGCTCTGAAGCCAGGGTGCCAAATAGAGGAGTGAAAAAAACCAAACAAACAAAACCCCACGCCCAAACAAGAAGTTGGCATTCTCACAGAATTTTCTTCACATTTTAAGCCCCAGTGTTTTTAGGAAGTCATGTATTTCTAAATGTAAATTAACTGACTTTGTCTCCAATCAAATTCATTAAGACATCTCATACGTAAAAGTCTGGAGAGCGATTGTGTTAAGAAATTGTCTTCCTTGTCTTTACAGTTGTTTTGTTTTTTTTTTCTTTTAACAGCTTTTCAAATTTGTTAACTTCAACAGAACAATGAGTCAGTTATCCACTACCATGTCTCGCTGCGTCAAAGATGTCATTGGCTTTGCTATTATGTTTTTTATTATTTTCTTAGCATATGCTCAGTTGGCCTATCTTGTCTTTGGCACTCAAATCGATGACTTCAGCACTTTCCAGGACTGCATGTAAGTACAAGAATAAAAAATGCAAAGAATTTCTCAGTACATTGGTAAATGGATTTGGTTGCCTCATCAGAGACCAAACAAATCCTATGACATCCAGCTAAACAGATAAGCTGCAGACATATCACTGTTGATGTAGCTCAGCAGCAAATGCATTTTTTGATAACATTTTTAGTTCAAAAACTGTCTTTGCTCTGAGATTAAAAACATACTGTAGTTAGATCAGTGAGCTAAAAATGGCAGGTTTTCGTTGGTGGAAATGAAATGGTTTTTATAAGTTGGTCACATTCCTGTCTGTCTTCAGCAGTTGAATGATTATATGCTTACTTACGTTTGTAATGCTTACTGAGATGTTGTATGCATAATAACGCTGTTTTCCTGATAGTATGTGTAGTTGGTTGACTCACAAATGGAGTCCATCTTAGACAGCCAACTAGTAAACTTGTAAGTGTCTGCTGGAATCCAGGAGAGAGAGAGGATTTAATATAGGGTTGTTAATCAGTTTTTCCTTTATTGATTTGGTACAACATAACCTGATTCTAACTGAGGTAATTACCAGGTTGTTCAGTTATCAATTTCCCCCTGCCCCCTTACATTGGGGCAGTGTTGCAAAAAGTTTCTTGTAGAGAAGCAGAGGAACTTGAAATATGCTGATGGTGCTGTGCAGTGCCAAGCCTCTTCCAGCCTTGGCACTGTAGAGGCAGCTTTTTAGAGGGAGAGAGTTGGGGTTGTGTGTATGCAAGACGCAGAAGGGATAGCAGAGGGACAGGAGTGGGTCTTAAAGCTTCACATTGGTAACCATTGATTTGCTCTGCTTCCTGTTGCCCCCATTATCAGTTGTGACCGAAAGCCAGAAGTAACCGTCCTAGTTTTGTTCTGTGTGTGTGGCATCTGACTGCGAGTTTGGTTTTGCCTAGATATGGGCTTGAGGAATTGACTATTGCAGTGCCTGATAAAGTATTACAGTAGTGCAGACCTCTCTGCTGCCCATCAGTCAGACTGTTAGGGTAAAATAGATTGAGAATTCTTGCACAGCTCCAAAAGTGTGTTTTTTTTCAACTCCTGGCTATGTTTTGTTTTTTAAGATTTACTCAGTTCCGCATCATTTTGGGAGACTTCAACTTCACAGAGGTTGAAGAAGCTAATCGAATTTTGGGACCAATTTATTTCACTACATTTGTGTTCTTTATGTTCTTCATTCTTTTGGTATGTACACCTTCGTTTATGCGGGGTGGGTAGGTGGCCATTTTTGCATCTCTTGTTCTTTGAGTCTTACTGCTACTTAGGGATTTTTTTGATAATGGTGAGTGTGCAGTCCATGTAGGGGCCTGACTGTTACATGGCCGGTCACTACACTCTTCAATTTTTTTTCTTCATTTAAAATAGATTTGCATTGTATGTTTGTTGTCATTCCCATCTAGTGCTCCACACTGTGGGTGTTTTTTATTTATATCTTTTTATTATTATAAATGTATTTTTATTTCTAAAATCTGAATAGTGCCTGGCTGGCATACACAGCAAGCCCGTATCTTTTGATGAAAAGTAGCTGTAATGTTCCATACAGGCTCTTAGTTTATAAAGCACTCTAACGCGTGGCTGGCTATGTTTACAACAGCCTAGTTCATGCATGCAACACACAGCTTGTCTGCTAGAAGAGCCTAATTCATCAGCAGTGCAGCGGCTTTCAGATATGCAGGTTTGCCTGCAAAGGCCCTTTTCTATCCTCTTTTCCTTCTCCAAGGCAGAGTTGGGCCCTGTCTTTCTCACCTTCCCAGTGCAGATTACCTGTACACTTTTTGACAAACAGTATTATAAGAAGCTCAACTTATCTGAGAGGCAGTATGTAGACATGATTGTCTGACAAATAAATTCAAACAGTGAGTATAGTTTGAGTGAGTACTCATCTTTTGTATACTCTCTGTTAATACTAGTATTAGTATTAGGAGGAAGGATACCTCTCTCTTAGAAACCTAGGAGACCAAGTAAATGCTTTTTTTTATGTTGATATAAGTGAAGAGCCCCAGTATCTTCTAGCTGGATGTGGTTTTCAGTTAGTTTGGTACTAACATTAATATTTAGTAATTTTGTTTCTGATTATATCACCAGACGGAAGCTGTTATGTGAGCAAGAAATCCTCCGATTATTCCTCAAACTATGTGTCTTTTGGTGATTTGATAAGGTGGCAAGCATTAAAACAGGATTTTACTGACCTTAAAATGGTACAGCAGTCCTGTATCATCATAACTTTTAGAGTTATTTAATGACCCTTGTACTTAATGAGTCTTTTTATTCTTTGAGATGAGGAGAAATGGCATTCAGATATTATTTGTGGGAGAAGATTTCATCTTGGCTATACACTAGTAAGGAAGTGGAGAATCTGAAGTGTTCACTGAGATGGACCAGTAGTCAACTGGAAGATAACGTATGGGTCACTCTGGCCGAAGAAGCACATGAAGCGGGTTTCATATTTGGTTTGAAGCATCTCACAAAATGCAGAGGAGCAGAGGCTAGTGTCCAGCAAGGGAAAGAAATATTTTCCTAAGGGGTAGCAGAAAAGCACTGGAGTGGGAAAGTACAGCAGCTTATCCAAAATACTCGCTATAATTTGTATGCTTGTTAATATCTGCACATCCTGTCCTTTGGCTGGAGTGAAATGTTGCTGTAAACTCCTTGAGACCTGGAAACTAAGTTAGGGAAGATGGGCAGAAAGCACCAACTCTTAATGTTGAAGCAGCTGAAAGCAAAATAGACAGTAGTCAAGTTACCTCTTACTTCTCTGGTGTTGGGCAAGAATGCATACAGATACAGCATTGGAAGATTGTTCTCCTAAAGCATTTTTTTAAGTCCATGAGGAAATAGAGGTTAACGCTACCTTTCTGCATGAGTGGCACATTGAACGTGCCAGTAAATGGAGTAATTCTTTTTGGACTTGAATGTCCAGCTTTCAGTTCAGTCTTTTTTACTCCATGTTCAGCATAATGACAGCATGGCTCAAGTACAGGGTTAGTGAGACCAATTTTTTTTCCTTTTGCCTGAAGAAGCAACCAAACTCTTTTCAGAGTTGGTGGCATACATGCCAAGTGTCTGATTTTAAGCTTTTTTGTTTTTATCTTTAATCTGAAAAGCAAGCAGAGCTGCAACTAGATAAGAACCTTATGTTTGCATTGGTTATTACGGGATGAACTTGATTCCTTAGGTATTTTTGTTGCTGCTGCGTTGCCTAGATTAATTCACAGTTGTTACCTGTGTAAGTTTGGCCTTGCAGGTAGAAGGCCAAACTTACACATATAACGTTAAACAGGAATGGTTTACTGCCGCTGCTGTGTGTAGGCATGAACCCTCTCTGGAAAGTAATTCTCCAGTTATGTTAACAATCAGTAGGTCTTGATTAAAAGTTGTTATACTGCAGTGTGTCATATTTCAATATCTCAAGCTCTTGATGTTAGTACTTTTTAAACAGCCCGCCATTTTCTCCTGGCCCTCTTTAAAAAATTCATGTATAGGTCTGCACATGAAGGTCATAGGAGTAGTACGGCTTAGACTTGCTGAAATTTTTAAATGGGCTTTTTTATTTTTCTCATGAACAGAACATGTTTTTGGCCATTATCAATGATACATACTCTGAAGTCAAATCAGATATGGCACAACAGAAGGCAGAAATGGAACTGTCTGACCTTATCAGAAAGGTAAAAGTAACATTTCCTCATTCCTCACATCTGAACTTACTTCATAAAATACTAATAAACCGTACAAAGTAAAGCTGGCAGCAGCTGATGAAAATACACATCTCTTAGTTAAAATAAATTAATCTGAGCTGAGTGTAAATTAAATGAATTAAAACTTTCCATCACAACGTATTTTAGTCAGCTGAGACTTTGCGTTGAATGATCAGCCTACTGAATATGACACAGGATTTGTCTGTCTAGGTACATAGAGAAATATTGAACTGTTGAAGCTAAACTGCTGTTTGGTTTGGTCACAGAATTCAGAATTACCTCGTTTCAGGCAATAAGATGAGGCAAGTCTTGGATAATGTGTTGGGAGCTCCCAGGGGCAGCTGCCAGTAAGGTTGTTGAATACAAAGTTAAGACCTTGACCTGAATCCCAGTTTAGGAAAAGAACGTGCATGTGCATGTGCTCTGGCATGGATACAGTGCTGTATCATGGTCAGAAATGTCTAAACACGTACTCAGCATGACCAGTAACTCAAGAGTTTGAAACTTGGAAACTGGTTATTAAAACAGAGCAGAGAAAAATGAAAAGTGCTACTTTGTTGGGATAAGAACTTCTTAAAAGTCATTCCTACAACTGAAGAATGAGAGATAAGCAAAATGACTGCAGAAAGTTGTACCTGTTTTGTCAGCATTATTTGAAACTGTCACTTAACTGTCAGTAACTGTCAAAGGTGTCTAACTGGGACAAAATACTCCTTTCCTACTGACCTGCAGTGCAAATTGAATGATGGAAGCCTTACCTCTAACTGCAAAGGTATTTGTATGTTGCCCATTTAAACGCTGAAATAAAAGATGGATAAACTGGAGGAAAAGACAGATTTTTGCAAGGCTTTTGGAACACACTGAATGATAGTGTACAGTAGCTGATTTTTGTAATCAAAAAAGTTATTAGAAATCAAGTGTTAACATTTCACGAGAAGTAAAACGTGAAATTTCACTTTTTCTTTTAGGGCTACAACAAAGCCATGATCAAACTTAAATTGAAGAAAACTACTGTTGATGACATTTCAGAAAGTCTGAGACAAGGTGGGGGAAAACTAAATTTTGATGAACTCCGGCAAGATCTAAAAGGGTAAGGAAGCTGTTACTTCTTATCTTGAATAGTCTCCCCAGAGACATGTGATGTTAAGTCTTTGATGTGAATTGCTCTTGCTGAGAGTACTTTTCTTTTGGTTAGTGGATAACAAAGCATGTGCTTTTCCTGTATCTGGTGGGAGGTTTATGTAAACAATCAGATGTGTACAGGTAAACAATCTTTGCATGTGGGTCTGCAGGCATTGCACAAAGGAAAATTCAAACTGTGGCATGGAACTGCGGAAGAAGAGAGAAGAGGAGTGGGAAAAGAATGGTCAGTTTGAGGGAAGAGAAATCTTAACTAAGGAGGTCTGCTGAGCTCTGGTTCCTGGAGTCTGCACTATGGCTGGTGTTGCTGCAGTGGGGTGGCATCCCACACCGGAGAAGGATTTGGTGCTCTGGGGCCCAACCTCCTTGAGTTGCTGTGTTGTGGGAGAGAAAGGGTCTGAGGAAGCAGAGATCTGAGGCCTTAGGAGGAGGAAACGGTAATGTTTCTATCAGAGCCACTGCAGGAGTTTGTGAACAGGCAGGAGTCCAAGGAAAGGGAACAAATCAAGGAGGTATAAAAGAGATGGTTGTGAAGGAGCAGGGTGCAGTCTAGGGGAGATTTGTGCTATTAACTAATGAAACGTGAGGGCTGAGCTTTTTGTTATCAGTGTTGTGAACTTATAGGCAGCACTGGGATCAGTCGTGTCTTTGGCTTGGGGATGAAAGTATGTTTGGAGTGAAGTGTTTTTCTGATACTTGAAGTTTGTTCAGCATCTGAAAAATGGAAAGTAAGGGAACTGTTTTTGCTGCCTTTTCAGGAAGGGGCACACAGATGCAGAGATTGAAGCAATATTTACAAAATATGACCAGGATGGGGACCAGGAATTGACAGAGCATGAACATCAGCAGATGAGAGATGACCTGGAAAAAGAGAGGGTGAGCTCAGCGTTACGAGTGGTATGCCACCAGCGCTGTCTGCCAGTCTTCTCCCCGTGCTATTTTGCTGCCTCGGAAGAATCCTCTTATTTCCCTTCACATTTGCTCTCATCCATGGCTGTCTGAGCGTAACTATAAAAAGGCAAGGGGGAGCTGATGGAGGGCAGGAGGTCTTTGACCTTGACACCCCCATCCCCCATGTACAGGTGGAAGTCTTTACATCTTTCCTGTCTGTGGCTTCTGTTTTCACAAAGGAGGATCTGGACCTGGATAGGAGCTCTCTGCCACGTCCTCTGAGCAGCCGCAGCTTCCCCCGGAGCTTGGACGACTCCGAGGAGGATGAGGATGAAGACAGCGGACACAGCTCCAGGAGGAGGGGCAGCAGCTCTAGTGGGGTTTCCTATGAAGAGTTCCAAGTGTAAGTTTATCCTTCTGAAGGGGATGAATCTGCGTGGTGTGTGGGGGTTTTTTGGTTTGTGATTTTTTTTTTTTTTCCTTGTGGGTTTTCTTCTTTCAGTTATATAGTAGTCTCCTATAACTCTGAATATTAATCAAATTATTCATAAAAGTAAATGTTATGTTTTTGAGGTGCCTAAGTCACTCCTTTTAGTAGTTTTCAAGTAATATCTAAACAGGAAGTACTTTAGAGAGGCTCATGGGAATCAGTTAGAAAACCAAAACCAAATCAAAACAAACAAACAAAAAAAAAAACCCTGTCCTTAAAACCTGGTCATTGAACTTACAGAGGAAATGGTCGTGCTACAAAAATGCCAGAAGACTTGTCTGGGTTTTTTAGTAGTAAAACCTTGAGGTTGTTTTAGGTTCAGTGAGAACTTCAGCTGTTGTTTTTAATAAGATAAAGTTACTTTTGAGTGTGTATTTTGCCTAAAATGATAGATCTCCATATTAATTAATTATAGCAACACTAGCTGAATGAAGAATTTGAGTAACTAGAAACAATAAATTTTGATGAGGATGCCTTAAAAGAAGGGAAAACAGAGTGGAATATGTACTTTTTTTCCCCATTTGCTTTACTCCTGTGTTACCTTCTTGCTCTTGTGTACCTTGTCCCTTCCTGGACAGTAGGACTCATTTGTGGAAAGTCGGGCGTGCTTGAATTAAAATGCTGTCTCATCCTTATCTGCTCTGTGTGTTGACGTGCTAGAACGATACTGACTTGGAAATGTCAGAGTCACTGAAGATCACACTTGTTGCCCTCAGACTCATGAGGCGGGTAGATCGCATGGAGCATTCTATCGGCAGTATTGTCTCCAAGATCGATGCAGTTATTGTGAAGCTTGAAGCAATGGAGAGAGCCAAACTAAAAAGGAGAGATGTGTTGGGAAGACTGTTAGATGGAGTGACAGAGGTAAGAAACCCACTCTCTCCTGTCTGGTCACAACCTGCACGGCTTGCTTACTGTTAGCACTTCTTCCTACTGCTTGGCTTGGGAGGGTTGAGCGGAGTGGTGGTAAAGACGAGGTGGGTGCTTTGGCAGTGGCCAAGTTATTTCAGTTTTGTGTTAGGAAAACATGAAATTTAAAACATGGAATGTTAAGGACATGATGCAAGTTTCAGATATGACAACCCATCTAATAGCAGGCCTGTGTCACACTGAGGCAACACAGCACCATTTAAACCCCTGAACTGGACAGCAGTGGTGTTCGGTAGTTGCTGAAGCAGCTCGTTCATCCTTTGGTGTCTGTTGGGATTAATACAAAGCTTTTTACGGTCTAGTCTGTTAGAGTCTGGGGGATCCAGCCCAGCAGGCCCATGCAGCCTGCTCTTCTTCTCCCATGTTGCTTCTGGGATTGTGTGTGGCAGGTGGAAGCAGGTCACTTCTGTCACCAGGGTTATCTAGCTTCTGTTGCCTCCCCTCCCACCTTCTCTTTCTTGAGGGCACTTTGGAAGTAGCCAGTGGGACAACTGTGTTATTTCTGTGGACGCTAAAACCTGTCAGCTTCCTGATGGGGCAAGAACAGCCAGAACAGGGCTGTTAAGCGGTGGGCGAGATGGACTGTCTTGGTGGGTTATGTAGGTAAGACTTCTAGCTGTCCTGTCACAGATACGGTGTTCCTGACTGTTACTGTTGTTCCAGCCAATAATTCTGCTTCATTCTTGAGACGGGGCTTCCTTATGTGTCTGCTGTCCTCAGTATATTTTACATTTTTGCAGGGGGATTTAAATATTAGAAACTAATACAAATTGTGCTTTCATAAGTGAAGGTGACAACCTGGGCGTTATGTCACTGGAAAGAAAACAGTTTACTGCACTAGCTGTGTTTCTCCACTAGCCTATGGAAATACTTGAGTGGTATAAGAATTTCCCATGTTTGTATAGGGTTTTGCTTAGACTGCAGTTTGGAAGCTGTGCTTCCAGCTTGTGTCTTTTAATCTGTTCAGGATGAAAGACTGGGTCGTGACAATGAAATCCACAGGGAACAAATGGAGCGACTTGTGCGAGAGGAGTTGGAGCGATGGGAATCAGATGATACGGCATCCCAAATGAGCCATCGGTTGGGAACGCCACTTGGACTGAATGGCCAGCCTCGTTCAAGGAACTCTCGGCCATCTTCCTCCCAGTCGGATGGTATTGATGGGGGAGGAGGAAATGGGGGGAATAACATCCATGTGTAGGATTAACTTTGTAGGTGATTCTAAACATTTCAGGTCAGTATTAAGCCAGCAAATACACTGCTCCACTGTTTCCCAGTATGAGGTGATCGTCCTGATCAGACCACTAAGGACAATTTTCACTGGTGGGCAAAAGTAAATATTCTCTTCATAAGGCATTTTCAGACCTATGTAAGCCATGTGTCACATTCAAGTTACCAACAGTGAGACTGTCACCCTTGGAAACGAAAATGCAGGAGACAGAATGGAAACCAGGTGTGACAAAATCTACCTGGACAGAATTTTGGTTCCATACATGTATTTTGGGGAACACTTTCACGAGGGCAGCAAGCTTCAGACAAAATAATGTGCTGTGGCTAAAACACTCAAATGAAAGGCTGAGTTTTCTGCTTTCTATTGGAAAATATGATTTTTAAATGCTTTTAAAAGCAATTTTTAAAAGAAGATGGCATCAGTTTATTGTCTCCTTCATTATAACGGCTGATACTTTTCAAAGAGATAAAACAGCACTTTTTTTTTACTTTGAGTTTCTACCTATTTTTCTGAGTTATTCTTGGTGTACTAACATTTTAATTAACTTAAATTGTTCATTTTTTACTGTTTTTGAGAAATACTATGTTTCTTTAAACAGAAGAAAGTGCACTTAGTTTGCACAACTGTAAATCACATTATTCCATAATAGAAACTGTACGCATTACATGGGTTTGCATTTCATTAGCATTTCAAAAGTAATATTTGGGAATGGCCTCCTCACACCCAAATAACGTAATCATTTTCAGCTTTGTTGCAAAGTGCCCATTTTCTAATGCTATGTTTTCATGATCTAAGTGTTCCTGGGATAAACATTCCACAGGTTCTTCGGTAAATATGGTTACTTTGCAGAAAATGTATTATTTAAAAGCACACAAAATTGAAAAACACTAACTCTTCCTTGGGTGTGACAGAGAAGGGGCAGAGACATTGCTGACAGTTGGGAAAATCCAATCTTGTGCTCTATCACATTCTGATCGCGTCTCGACTATGTAGTTTGTATTTACATTTAACAGAACTGCTTGTAAAATTATTAAGTATATTTCTACATATGCTTTTCTGCTGAGGTGCAACATGTGATTCCTGTGGAAAGGTGTTTGTAGTATAATCACTGATTTTTAGTATTTAATTTCCTCTGCTTTCCGTGTCATAGAAGCTTTGTTTTTGAAAGGAGATGCAACACTGAAATTACGCTGGCTTCCTATAGAAAGCATCGAGGCATAGTGTTTGTAGTTTTGCCTGGCAACGTGTTTCCGTATGTTGAATGCCGGGTTAGGAGGGAGGGTTTCAGTTGTGCTTTTTTCCTGAAGATGGCAGTTGTCTTGTATTATTACACCGACTTAGAGTCGGTGTAAAGGAAAATGGAAAGCTACATAATCAAACACATCTTAACTATTAGTAGGGTATATAGAGGAAACAATGCCTACTTAACAAAGTGTAAGTAGCACGTATATGTTAGGTTGGTGCTTTTTATTTCAAAAAGCAGTTATTGCCAGGGGTTAGCACCTCATTCTTGTGGTAGTACTGCTTAGGCAAAGCTTACATCTTGCGTCTGTTCTTACCACTGCATTGCCTGGATGTACAATGACTCAGAATGCCTTCCCTCTAACCAGAGAACTTGTTAAAACTAAATAGACTTCATGACTTTCCCTATTTTTAATTTTACAAAAAAACATATGCACAGAAACTTAATGTAAGGTGGAGCAGGAGGAAGTTCAATGTGGAGATTGGACCTTCTTAGTAGCTTTGGCTTGAGAACAGAACGACGTGGGAAAACAGGTTGTGATTCTTGTGGAGTATTTTTTCTTTCTGTGGGTTATTTTGTCCTATACTAGGAAGAAATTCATACTCTTTCACAAGAGACCCCGTCAACTTCCCAAAACAGCGCACAGCACAGTGGTTAGGGCATTTGTGTGAAACGAGAGACATGCAGACTAAGCTCTGTCTTGCCTTGATTGAAAGTTTTTGGACCTTAGAAACCTTCCTGAGGAAAGCTTTTCTGTGTTGAACTGGCACTTCTGACTTTAAACAAACAAACAAACCAAAAAAACACTAGCTGTACACATGGCCAGCTGGTGTGCAAGGAAAATAGAAAATACAATACAAAGCCATTTAAATATACATAGCCTTGTCTTTATATTCATATCCAGAATGTGTAGTATGTTGGTATGTGACATGATTTACAGCTTAAACTTTGAGGCATGCTAACTAATTACATGTGTGTAACATGGAATTGATGTTGGGTTTCTAGGGTCAAGGGTTCTAAGGTAGTATTTAAATAATCATGTACTTAAAATCAATGACTTTGGTCAAATGACCCAACTTGAGTTGTCCAGCAATCAGCTGGAACTTTACTAAGAATACCTTGTGTTTAAGGTTTGTGCCTGTGGCCTGTAAAGCATGTGGCATGCTTGAGGTTTATGGCAGCAGGGACTGGGGAGTGTGCAGAAGTGATCTAGCAGTCGTGTGTTGGTAAGGCAGGGCCTTCCTGGGGGGAAAGAAAGCAAAACTAAACCGATCAGTATGGTTTTAAATAGGTTTCCTGTAAAAATGTATCTTTCGAACTGTGTGATTGAATTTACATTTTTATCTTTTATTTGTAGTATATGTTTATTATGAAAATGTTTGCATTCATAGCTGTATTTGTTAAGGTATATTTCTGTAACGTGTCGTTACTTAATAACAAACTTCATCTTGAAGTGCAGTAAGTTTTCATGGGGTACCCGTGTGTGTTGACAATGGGCCTTGCAATAAGTGCATAGCCACTTGACCAATGTTACAAACATTTTATTACTTCATTTTTCAACTTTAGATTATAATATCATTTGTCACTTATTACAAAGGTAAGGTTTTTGCGTAGTAATGTACAGTGTTTGGTCGTATTAGGAAGCTGTTAATTATGCAAGTCTTCTACAATGATCAAGAATGTATTGATCTGTAAAACTGAGCACTTTACTTCCTAATAAACATTTTATATAATCTATAGAGCAAACATCGTGCCATACACTTGGTTTGTTTATAACGGAATGTTAAGAATGCTACATTTTATTTGTGTGTGTTACTTCTATCTCATACCTTATCCTCAGATTACTTAATAATGTAAAATGGAAGTACAGGGTGTAAATGAACAAAGAGCACTGGGCTGATCCTACTGCTTCATTGTCCAAACAATACTTTTTTTAATACTTTATTTCACATTTGCGTTTGTGCAAATGCACAGGTCTATTTTCTGCTATTTCCGGTAGCGGCTCTGACTGCTAGTAACTCTGTCCCTTTATTACTTCACAGTTGCTGTGTAAGTTAACCTCTCTACTCTTTTTCTCTATTCCCCTTTATTTTTTCTCTTTGTTTCAGGGAATCCTGCAGCATCTGGAGGGTTGAATGGTCCTTGGAAATCCCAGACTTGCATATAAGCCCCATAGTTCTGTCTGGACAGCTGTCTCACCAGGTCAAAAGTATACCATATTAATGAAAATCAAATGCTTAATGTAAATCAATCTCAGTCTTTAATGAAATACATACATACTGAGTTTATTAAGTATATTAAGCCTTCAGTCAGTGCACTATAAAAGTTGCAGTGTGTGGGAAGTGGGAACTTTTTTATTTAATACTGTGTGTATGCTGTAGTGCTCACTTTTGGAAACTTCTTCAGGAAGTGCAGTTTGAGATGCATGTTTGGAATAAGAGCCACATAATTCTTCCATATCCCATGGGCATCACTTGGATGCCTTGCATATTCAAATACTCTTCTCCAGTAAATCTAAACAAGAATAAAAATGAGAAAAAGGGAGAAAAGTTAATGTTATGATAAAACATCTGCAAGCAATTGTTACTTATATATTTAGGTACCAATGGGGCTTTTTTGGTTCCCCGCTTATATAGAACGTGCAGTGTGAGCGAAGAGGATAGCAATTGGAGGTGGAGTCATCGTCCTTCTCCAGAGTCCGTTCCACAAGCAGTCCTTCAGGAGGACGTTTATGCTGTTTGTGTCCCTGGCCCCTCCCCATACAGCATCTCTGGCCCTGCTGTGGTCCCCAGGGCAGCGATGAGCCCCCTAGGAAACACAGGTAATTGGTGGCGGGAAGATACATAAGCAGCACTGCTTTCAAGAGGGAAGGCAGAGCCTAACTAACATCTCAGAGACGCTTAAGTCGTGTCAGTCTTTTTTCTGAACTGAATTGCTGAAATTCTGATGCTTGCAAACCATTCTTCCCTTTCTGCACACAAACTGAATTAATTCAGAAGCACAGTTGTCTTCCATTTTGCTAAAAATGTTTTTTAGTAGTAACTCAGATTATGCCCTGTTTTACCTGAAAGATGCTGTGGATAGCTGGAAGAAAAATCGGTTCTCAATTGCTAGTAAACAAATTATAAAGTATTATTTACTAAAGCATGCTAAATAGAAGAAAACACTACTGCTATATACCCCTTTCAGTAAGAGTTTAGTTCATGCTTTGGGTCTTCCAGAAGAGATGCAACATTGTATTTCAAAAGAAAATAAATAGTTTGCAAAACAAACCAGTCTTCTACAATGGAGAAATGCAAAAAAGCTGTCAGAAACTTTTTTCCCTTTGTGCAATCTTAACAAAAATAGCAGCTTGGGTTCCGACTTGTTTTCAGGAACATAGGAGTGCATTAGAAGATTTGATTCTGATTTCACAGTAAGTCTGTGTACCTTCTGTGCCATAATGGTCCTTCCAGGTTTTAAGCACTGATCATGCAAAATGAGTACAGAAAGGCAGAGGGACAGCTTAATGGTTCCGGCGGTAGACTGACATTCAAAAGAGTTGTCTCCTTTGTGTCACCTTGCCCTGATGTGTTAACACACAAATTCAACCGGTCCCAGCTTGGTTCAAAGGACTGTTACAAACATGCTGGTGCTTAAGTGTCAGTAATGCTAAAACACCAGTGGGATCACAAGCAAGTTTTCCTTGGACTGGAGATTTCTGGCAGCTCTTCCACTTTGCTTCTACTCTACGGAATACTCGGGGAGACAGAAACTGGATCCCAGGAAGCAAAGAGCAGGCCTGAAGGCAGCAAACTTGTGCCTTTTGTAACAGACATGGATTTGGACTTGATGTGAGAGCAGCTTTCCTGCAGCCAGGTGTTCAGGTATTTTGGAGCAGGCCTACCAGCAGTGGGATGCTAGGAAGAGAGCAAGAAGTTTTTTGAAACTCGGGGAGTGTACTGGGTTTGTGTGGCTCTCAGGAAGTTATTAGTAATAAATGCAAGACTTAGACTGCCAATGGACTGATGGTGACAATTTGCATCAGCCACAGTTTTGCTGGTGACATCTTGATGAAAGTTTAGACCAGTACATTCATTCATTTGCAAAGCCTTGAAATGAGTAAAAGAAGATTAGCAGATATTCACAGGGACAAAATGCTCATTGAAAGACTATTCACGCAAAACAAATCAACAATATTAAACTGTTAGATTGGAAGAAGTTGTTTATGTCTGTAAAAGCCATAATCACACAGACACAGATTATTTAGAAAATAGGAGTGTGTCACATGGAAGATCCAGGGGAGCAACTCCAGGAGTCTTTGTTGGCATTGCTGCTGATTTACATTATCAGATTGTATGCTCTCGTCTTGTGCTATACCTTTTGTGTAAAAAATACACAGCTAAACACAAAGTGAGTGATTGCACTTTACTGACTGTTCAAGAGACAGCAAATTGATGTTTATGAAAATATCATTTACCAGTTAATATTAGAAAACCATTGCCCTTCTTTTTTTTCCAAATTAAATGAAGGTCTCTTTTGGAAGATTATTTGAATAAAATGTGCAGAAAACCTAGCACTATTAGGCTGTAGCAAGGAATACTGAAATTTTTTATCCAGGAAAGAAAAATTCGAATACTTTTAATATTTATCAGCATCCCAGAGAAAATCTGCAAACAGAAAACATGTAACTACAAATCCATAACAGGAATTGTTTGAAGAGGTTTGACTCACCTTGGACTGACGCCAGTGCCTGTCCAGAAACAATTTTTGTCATGTTACCCGAGATGCCTGTCTGCAGTCATACAGAGCAGGGTATTGCATCCTAAGCACTTGACTCTGTGCCCACTAGGTCAATGGAAACATAATCAACGCCTTACAGGGGGCAGGTGGCAATTTTATAATACTGGAGGGTGGGGGAATAACTGCAGTGTTGTATTCTTTGAAGAACAAGTGTTACCGTAAGTCAGCAGATGAAAAACTCTAAGACTCAATCTGGAGTTTTAGAAAGCAGGCATTCTTTATTGCGGCGGCGCATGCTAGGTGGAATTTCCACAAATCAAGCACACCTATGCCGAGTTCACCGTTACATTTATACACAAAAATTACAAGGTAGTATACTCGCAGTTACAATGATTGGTTAGTGATTTGCATATAATTATAATATCTGCTGTGTCATTCTCTTCTGTTACTATGCTTGCGCAGGGGAAGGGTCTTCAGCTGGGCAAGGGTCATCTTGCCCTGTGGGTGTGTTTTTTAGTATTACAATGAAGGCAGTTCAGGATACCTTAAAACCAAGTTTTGTTGCCAAGTTGGCCAGATATATATCTACCTTGTCAGGTTGTCAAATAACTCATCCTATATACAATAGAACCTAAGTGCTCTGGTTACAGTCTAGAGAGTAAGGACTAAGGCTAACATGGTCCAGAGAATAGGGACTTCAAGCAACACAGCCTCGGATGACAAGCAGCACAGCAACCCATACATAATGCTAACATAGAGGCTAACCTTATTATTTCACAACAAACACAAAATATAGAACGATTCAGTAAAACTTAAGATAATCTTCAACACAAGGGTGACTAAAATATTGCCAAGTCAGCTTTCTTGAGAATGGAATGGTCTGCTTAAGACAGCATGACACAAAACCCTATGGAGGCAAAGATTATTTCTCTCAAAATATGAAGGAAATACATAAGACTGGAGAAGCACGATTTACTGATTTATTTTAACAGGCTAGGTTAGGCATTAGTGATGTTTGCATTTCTGCAGCAGGAAAAAAGCGGGGGCAAGAACTGATAGAAAGTGTCTGGGTCTATGAACATGTTTTGACCTGCCTGTTCTTGGGTTCATGAGCTGTATGGGTTAATCAGTATGTCTGATGACTTCTTTTACCCTCATTTTGTGATTACTTCAATCCCATGTAACGTCTTTATCTTTTTGGATAAGGATGTTTTTCAACAGTATGGCAGCACTTCAGAAATTGTGCAGTCTTGGTGATATGGTTGTGAAGTACTTTCATCAAAGACCCAAGTGTAAAATAACAGAGACTGCAGAGGCAGTAACTATGCCTGAGCAGCAAATATAAGTTTTCTTCTGCACAAGGCACCTTTGCCCTTTTGACATGCTCTTTTTCAAGTATTGTAGGCATCAGGTTTGCAGTGTATTAAATGTGACAGCATTGTCAGACATTGTTCCAAATAATATTGTAAACCTACTGCAAATTTGCAGGGGGTTGCACTGAGTTGTTGTGAAGTGTATGTTAGAAATTATTTTTTCAAGTAATCTAATTGTGTGTCATATCAAAGATACAGGGGAAGAAACTGAAAAATCTTTTAGCACTGACAATCACAAAAACAAAGTAAACGTTTATCAGGAGGTTAGCAACACTCACCGCATTTTGTCCAGTTGCTCTTGCTAGAGTCATCAAACTGGCTGTATAGGTGCTAGGATGAGAGTAATCGCCATGGTAAAGAAGGCTGCAACTTTGGCTTGAAACCTTTAAAATAAAAACAATACTTGGTCTTTCACCAGGCCAGAGCTTTTTGGTTTGGCTGGCAGTATTGTGTTCAGAATACACAAACACAGAATACTGTGTTCAGGTTTGGGTCCCTCACTACAAGAAGGACGTTGAGATGTTGGAGCGTGTCCAGAGAAGGGCAACAAGGCTGGTGAAGGGTCTGGAGAACAAGTCTTATGAGGAGCGGCTGAGGGAGCTGGGGTTGTTTAGCCTGGAGAAAAGGAGGCTGAGGGGAGACCTCATTGCTCTCTACAACTACCTGAAAGGAGGCTGTAGCGAGGTGGGTGTCGGTCTCTTCTCCCAAGTAACTGGCGAAAGGACGAGAGGAAATGGCCTCAAGTTGCGCCAGGGGAGGTTTAGATTGGACGTGAGGAAAAATTTCTTTACTGAAAGAGTGGTTAAACATTGGAACAGGCTGCCCAGGGAAGTGGTTGAGTCACCATCCCTGGAAGTATTTAAAAGACGGGTAGATGAGGTGCTTAGGGACATGGTTTAGTAGGCATGGTGGTGTTGGGTTGACGGTTGGACTCGATGATCTTGGAGGTCTCTTCCAACCTTAATGATTCTATGATTCTATGTTGTGTGTTTTGTTGTTGTTTACACTCAAAAAATTCTTTCTAATTGAAGCTTGTTGAGAGACAAGATAAAAATGGGAGGAGGACTGCTTCTGTGTAAGGAACAGTAATTAGAATAGCGTGTGGTTGCCCAAAACTGTCTGCTGGTTAGGTAAGGATTATATTGATGCATTTTACTTTTGTAGAATACTTGTCTATTGTGAAATAATTTATCCATTAATTTACCCCTGTGAAGATGGTGCTTGGCAAAGTCATGCTGGGTATTAAATCAGCCAGTATCTTAGAGAAGAAATAAGCAGCCACTGTGTAATATCCACATATATACTTATGTCTCGAACACAAAAATAATCATACGTTAGGATCGTATTTTAGTAGCAAAGTAAGTATACTATATACACAAGGACAGTGATTCTCAGAGAAAGAGAATCATTTGAATCCTAAAACATTTTTTTAAATTACAGTAACTATATTAAAAACTTGTTAAAAGAAGTGCTGATACTGATCCTACCAGGTAAGCATAAAAATTAATCTATATTCCCAATACTGCTTAATAAATACATTGGCACTAAATCATCCCGGTCTGTTCAGTCTATTAGTATATCTCATAGCCTTTCCATGCCTCAAATTCTATTGTCATTGCTCTTGCGCTTTTGAAACTGTGTATTTGTTTTCAGTCCTGCTTCTTTTAGCCATCTGTTGAGGCACTACATAGCCTTTTTACAATTTTTAATTTCCCTTGTAACCTTCTGTGGAATGCCTTGAAAATAAGTAATTTCAACCACTTTTTCAAGCCAAGAATTTGTTGATAGAGAATCAGAGAATCACAGAAAAGTCTGGGTTGGAAGGGACCCATGGTTAAGGAATTCTGAAGAACTGGACAGAGATGCTTTTCCTCTACAAGGGTGATTTGGACTTAATGTTTTAGACTCTAGAACACATCACATTCATTCAGCTGAAAAAAAGTTTCACTGATCTGTCATTACCAGAAACTATGTAACTTCTGATTTAGGTATCTGTGCATCTCCATCATCTGACTCTTCCTCTTGTCTTCTGGCTTTTGATAGCAGTCCATACATTCTGTACTTGCCTGACAATATCTAGTGGAGACTACTTGCTGCCCTTGAATTTATCCATCTGTTCCCACATGTAAAGAAACTGTGTCGTTTTGAACTCTTAATCTGTAACTATTTAGTCTCTGTGATGAAAAGAGATAGACCTACGTTATTTAATTTTTTTTTGTGATGTTGCTGTCTTAATTCTTTTCTTTCTTTATTCTCTAGTGGATGTATTAATTATCTTTATTGGTTGTCAACATCAAGTGTTTACCTGACATAAATTCTTTGTGGCTTTTATGATATATATATTTTTTTAATCCTTCCTCTGTGCTGGAACAACCTCCTGAATTGCATATCTCTTTATTGATTTATTTTTTGGATAAGCATACACTCACTGGTAGTAAGAAAGAATAAAGCACTGATTCTAAAGAAAGAACAATTAAAAGCAACAAATTAGTTGAGCAGGGTTTTTTTTTTTAGTTACTGAGGCAGAAGATATTGCAGTGGGACATGTTTACAGTAGAATAAAATACAAGAGGTAACTATACTGGTAATAACAAAAAGATCTTTTTGTCTTGTGGTAAAAATGTGTCTCTATCCTGAAACCAGACAGGAGCCAGCTAACTAGTCTGTACCTTGTGTTCAGATTTGGCTTCAGTGGCTTACATGCTTCCTCATACTCCAAATTCCTGGTGGAATGGGTTGTCATTCTCTGCCTCAGTAGGATGCTACTCTACAATTCCCTCGATGCCTCCTGGAAAACCCAAATTAAACAAATGTCTTTCCTCACAGGTAGTGAATATATGGCCTACAAGGTTTTTATTGTATCTACCAGCACAGAAGTCAAGAAAGAAGATGACACTTCTTATGCAGCCCAAAGCAGCCAGCCAGTAGTAGCGACTTCATCAGCAAAACACGTAAGTCCATAGCAAGAACTACTGAATCACTTAGGCACTTGTTAAATCTTTGCTTGAACCAATACAATTTATAAAGCCTATGTACACTGTGAAAAATAACAGGCCCAATTCCTGAGTCAGTATAACTCATGGGCCTTTTAGATGTGTCATTTGAAAAGTCAATAGTGTATATTATGTACCTCATACAATTGGCCTCAGCCCATCGATCCAGCCTGTCCAGGTCCCTCTGCAGAGCCTTCCTACCCTCGAGCAGATCAACACTCCTGCCCAGCTTGGTGTCGCCTGCAAACTTACTGAGGGAGCACTCGATCCCCTCGTCCAGATCATTGATAAAGATATTGAACAAGACCAGCCCCAAAACTGAGCCCTGGGGAACACTACTCGTGACCGGCCACCAACTGGATTTAACTTCACCACAACTCTCTGGGCCCGGCCGTCCAGCCAGTTTTTGACCCAGCGCAGAGTACACCTGTCTAAGCCGTGAGCCGCCAGCTTCTCTAG
>NW_008825107.1:219065-228191 GCF_000699105.1 Pygoscelis adeliae
CCCGCCCGCCCCCCAGTCCCGCCGCCCCCCGGCGGTGGCCAGACACTGCTCCCTCACGCGGGCGAGGCACTGGGACGGCTAGAAAGGAGGGACAGTACAGGAGCTTCAGCTGCTTCTCACTCTTCTGTGGTGGTGCCAGCAGGAGGCACATACCTGCAGCAGTATCATAGCTTTTCCTTGACCTCGTGCTGGGCCAGATGTATGGCCTGAGGGAACTGCTCTGGGAGTGCCGGAAGGGTGCTAGCACCAGTGATGGGAGAAGGACAGTAGCAGGGGCTTGGTGCGGCAGGTTAGAAAGAGGGAATAATGTTTTTCCCCAGAGGAACCCCAGCACCATGTGAACCTCAGTCAAGCTCCTTTCCCCCACCAGTGATTCAGCCATTCTTGGTTGTTGTGATTAATTGGTTAATTGGTTATGTTGTATTATTGGTTAATTGGTGATGCATTGCAACATCACTCCTTTCTCCCTACGAATACTCTCCACCATTCATCCTCCTTGGGACAGTCAGTGACTCCCCATCTGCTGTCAGTGACAAGGGTAACTTCAGCTCTAGGGCTGACCACAGCTCTTCAGTGCAGTTCTTCTGCTGGGGTTTCTCTGGAGCCATCTCAATGCTACTTCGAGCTTGGCAACCAGTAACCGAAAGCAGCCTTTCCTGACTGCTGGCTTGGGGATGACAGTTTATTTTCATGCTCCACAGTGTGTAATTGCTGGGCTCTATCACTCATATTATTCATGGGATTGTTTTTAACATGAGCAAGATACTACGATCGGGCTATAGGTGTAGTGATATTTGCAGTCTGTAACACAATTTAAATAGCAAAGATACCAGCTGCCTCAAAGATATAATTTAAAAGGCTGAAGTGCGTACATCACACTTTTTTAATGCTAAATGCAAATGACAAAAATCTCAGCAAAACTGATGGTATCAGGCAGTTCTGTCATTTTTAAGTGTGAACAATGCATGAGTCTTAACACTATAAACCCCTTGATCCATGGTACCCTATTGCTAAGATCCTGCCGAAAGGAGCAAATGTCAGGGATAATTCAGCTCCTAAGCCCATTGCAGTGGAAAGCAGGGATCATATCAAGACCAATTTGGAGCAGATTAATGAAAAAAGGCTTAACGAACCATGTACCCCTAAAAGAATGCTTGTAAAATCCATCCCTAATGAGGGTGGGGAGATAGAAAAGATTGTGAGAAACAAGTCAGGACCATTAACCTTGGGGTATTACGAGATCCTTGAGAGTCTAATTCTTGTCACAAGGTCAAGCTTTTACAAAGCAATTATTAAGGATCTCCATAGTATCAACATACAGACACACACACATGCTCAAAGCCTTTTAACCTCAGGGATTCTGGACTCATTTCCCCTCCACACTGGCCGTTTGTTCACTCATTATATAAACCATGATGAAGATAATTTATACTGTTATAGTACCTATACTGATGATGTATCTCCTGGCTTGTGCAAGCAATCTAATTGTACTAGTCAGTGCCCAAACAAAAGGGGAGAACCAAGGTTTTATTTATTATTTCACTTCTGCCTTTCTCTCAGCTTGAATGAAGAAAGAAAGGAAAATTCTCATCTCTCTGCCATAGTGGGCCTGCTGTCATAACTTTAATCTTGAACGAGGACAGGTTGGCATCAGTGCCCACTGCCAATTTGAATTTTTCCAAAGTACAAGAAATAGTCCGACAAGCAATTTATTAGTCCTATGTTCTTCTGATCCCGATATATATGGAAAGTGGAATGCTGGATAAAAGGAGAAAAATATAATCTTAAACCTATAGTGTGACAGTGAAGTCTGACATGACTACTACTGTAATTTCTGCTCATGCAACTAAGGTATAGAATTTTATAAATCTCATTACGGAGTTGCAGAGCTCAGCTAACAGTTTGACGGCTAGATTGCACTGCTGTCAGTTCATTAGTGCGTGGGCATTCTCATTAAAATCACTGGGAGCAAATAAGCTAAAAAGCAATGCACTTATGGGTAGCAGAGTCTGTCCTTTCATTGAGATGAACAGGAATTCTTCCTGGGCAACAGCTCTGGGATTTGCTCTGGTCACATGAGCCACTTCAATGGAAATGAAATCGTACAGGCAGTATGTTAACTTCTCTGCAAAGTGAAATACAAAGTTAAATATTGGACAGTGCAGGAAGAAACATTTGTTTCACGTAAATACATTCTTATAGATGGCCACCTGCTAAAATGAGTAGTATAAAGGAAGAAAAGTTTAGGAGTTTCTTGGTAAATACTATCTGTGCAATCCTGTGTCAAAGTCTGTTCAAAATGTGAGTAACTTAATTTGATTATTTCCTTTCTCAGAAGCCACTGTTGTATACTGAAATTTGTTTTATTTTCAGATTGGAACATAGTCTGTGTGATCCCATTTATAACTCTTTAAATGTTGAAATGTTAGAGGACCAGCTACAAATTCCTGGCCTGTAGAGTTCTACAGTTTTAAATCTGGGCTGATGGATTTTTTTCCTCCAAAGACAGCTTCTGTAATTCCACTTTCATTTCTGTGTAGTATGAGGACCTGGAGTACTTTTTTCTGCCTATTTCTTTGCAACAACCACATCACTGTTATCTCCTCACTGTTTCCTTCTGCTTAAAAAGGAAAAATGTGTAAGTAAACTAAAGGTACAGAACACTTTCTGCCAATTTTTGTACTCTGAAGCTTTCATTCTCCCCAGCAGCACTACATCTTACCATCAAAGCAATACAATAATTAGTGATTAGGTCAGCAAGAATCCTGAATTCATACGTATCAAAATGTTAAGTTTAGAGCATACTGTGAGCTGTCCAAAAGCTTAGATCATTTCATTTACTTATAAGTAGCATCCCAGCTCTGAATGTTCTGGAAAGATAAAATCTGAATTGAAATCGAAGATCAATCAAATCTGTAAATACAAAACACAGCTGAAAGAGTTGAACAGATTTGTATTTTATGATCAGAATTTTACTACCAAGAATGATGGTGCATTCTCGGAGGAGCATGTTTCAGCATCGAACCACAAATTTGAACTAATTCTATTCTCAAGAAAACAGTCACAATGGAAGACTGTACTCCTGAAAGCTCTATTATCTTTCTTGATTTGCATCTCTCTAGCCTTCTGCACAAAGGAAGGAATCAAAGGAGAAATTCATACTGGGGTAATTCCATGAGACAGAGGCTTAAATGAGGCAAGAATAAGGAATTCATAAAGCCATGTTACCTTTTCTGAATGCCTCAGCGGTTTGTGATTATTGCAACTATCAAGGAAGCTACACAGGTAAGAAGTGAAGTGTTTTTATTTAACACAGCACATATTTCTCTTGGGTATCATCTCTAATGATGTTGGACATAGTTGATAGGATGAACACTGTGATTCAGCTTTCAAAAATTTAACAAAGGACTTCTTACATTCAGGATGTGAAGAAGGTTCCCTGAGTTCTTTAGCAGGTTAAAATACAGTATTATGTTACAGTCACAGCAGCTCTGAGCCAAGCAATCAAGCCTTAATTATATCCACAAGTACTCATGGATTCATGCTATGAAATATAAGTTTAAATATCTGCTTCAGTTTAATTCTTTTAATAATGACTGACCCAATTCCTTAATAGTCATTGTGTTCCAATATATTGAAATATTGTGCATTATTTCAGTGGAATACTGGAATAGCAAGGTGAAGATTTTTTCAATTTTTTTAATAAAAATGTTGGGGGTTTGAAGAGAATACAAAATGTCAAAAACTTCAAATCTCAAATGCAAATTTTTTCTTTTTTCATGAGAAAGCAGAAGCTGACATGCTAGAAGGATTTTAAACACTTGCAAACATAAAGGAGAGGAGAAATCTTCAAAAAATTGTTACAGGTCTCATCTCTTTATGTATGACACCTGCCTGCTGTGACAGTTTGTTTACAGCTGTCTATATAAATCTCAAACGGATTTTTAGAAGTATTCTCTAAATTTGCATTAAAACTAATCTAGCCTCAGATTTTTAACAAAATATTGATTATAATAATTCTTTTAGAAGTAGATTACCATCTTGCAAATAACGTATTATCGTTGCTTATGCTCAAGCTGTGAAATGTTCTTTTGTCATAAAGGAACCATCTTGTCATACCGGAAGGACTATCACATGCATTTTTCAATGCTGCAGCAGTTGAGTCTTCAGTAGTGATACTCAGAAAAAAATCAGGATTGTTGTATGGCTCACACTCGTAAACTGCGAAAAACTGAAACAATACTGGGCATCAAAAATGACCAAGGCAAGATTTAATAAAAAGATACAGAATGCTCTAAGACTAATGCTATGAAAAGTCTTAAAAGAGCAGTAACACAGGTACTATTGACAACAAACAAAAAAAGCCCTGGCACTGCCAGAAATAGCAAAAGGCCAAAGTCTTCAGGTCAGGATTGGATCTGAAGTTCATAAATAGTTTCAGCATGTTGGTTCACTCCATTAGAAAGATGACAGTTCAATTATTACCAAGTTCGGATATGAACGGAGATGATAGACTCCCCATATATTTCAAAAAGTAACGTTAAAATAGGCCCTTGACTCAGAAACTGAACTATCGATACAATGAATAACATCCCTGTATATATCTGTTCCCAATAGCTGCATCTCACTTAAGTGCTTTGGCCGTTAATTCTAACTAGGGTCGTACTAAACCTTGAAGACGGAGGCAGGGCATTCTGACTGCAAAGCACTGTTCACCCGACCTTTCCTACCCCAGGAATCAGTGAGCGAGTACCAGAATATTTACGTAAATAATTTCCTGCAAACCATTTCATAATAGAGCTGGAGCATCTGAATTAAATGAACAAAAAGTATGTTGTCATTTAAATCCAGAGTACTGTCGCATTTTAGTGAAAGCAGAGACTCCTCATAAGCTGTATGGGAAGCTCTTGTCTTGGGGATAGGCATTTTACACTACAGTGTAACATCTCAAACCTTACCGTAAGAGGGAGCTACAGCTCATTTGAGTAATAATTTATCTTTTATAACCAAATGGGCTCTAATGAAAACTTAGTATTTGTTTTCTTTACACTATGTTGCACAATCAACGTAGTGCAAGGTGAAAGGTTTAAGTCTGTGTTAGTCAGTGCCTGTCACTGTGACCAGTACCTCCAACTGTTGAAAGCTCACCAATCTATCTGAAGTACTGTAAAGCATTATGAGCAGGGCCATGGTACAACCTGGCCTGCTATCAAACACTCAGAATATGGAATAGTGAGGCGGATGGATGGAAAAGATGATTGTCCTCCCTTGCCTTTACATCCTGAATGTAAAAGGAAAAACAGAACTGGCATTCAACTTCTGCATTTATCCTCCCCCCGGCCCCTTCTGTGGGAAAGTGTGCTGTGAATAACTAGTAACACGCATGTGTGCAAACCTGAGTAGTATGAAGCATGTCAGTATGAATCCTGATGACCTTTTCCAAGTTTAAATAGCTTTTATGAAATATATTACCATTGACTTTAAATGCTTATGTAAAATCTGAGCAAAAGAGTAGGTTAGAATTTATTGCTCACATGATGTTTCTTGAGGATAAATTCTTCTCCTGGCAAGTAACTAAATAAAATCTGATCCTGTTGATGATTTCATTGCTAAAATGATATTATAAATATTGTCCCAAGAAATACTTGTAGAAAATACCACTTAGTCTCAGGTTTTTTTCCTTTCCAGAAATATTTGGGATCTCTTTATTAAAAAATTATATCTATTATTTACAAAATATAATTATGTAAATGAAGCAGGTAAAAATAGAGATTGGCTAAATCCTAAAAACAAAGCACAGAGAAAGCTGGGTAGGGTCACATCTCACAGAACAAGGTAATACTATGACTCTTCTCCCAAATCTCAAACAGAAAAGACACTTTGAAGAAAAAGCAAATAAGCAACAACTTCAAGATATATCTAACCCAATGAGGCTGTCCTAAATGATGTGTTGTTTAAGCCTAAACCAAATCCTTTCCATGGAATTATGGGGATGGGAGATAGGACAAGAATTCCATGTACATAAATTATCCATGTATCAATATATGGAAATATATTCAAGATATATTCATACCGATATGATTCTATGATATATGGAAACTAGTATACAGGGGTTTTATCACAGTGAGCTTGATACCTGACATCTCAGTGCAAGTCTGCTTGGAATGACTCAATTCATTTTAATGCAGAATATGTCCCTTAGGGGACATAAACAGCAAAGGCAGTTACTTACCTCTACTGCATAACCAGAGGTACAGTTATCAAAATGTTTCCAGAGAGCCCATGTGCATCCTCCCTTGCAGCCAAAGTATCTAAGAGCCTAAGAAGAAAAAAACCATTCTGAAAGGAATCTAGAGAAGTAGATGAAAAGAAGTAAAAGCATAGTAAAAATTGGTTTCCCTATCTAGTTAACATAGATACTTCCAGCTTCTGTGCTGAGCATAAAGTGGAAATCTCTCCAAATTACATGTTTATTCACTCACTAAGTACAGCTGGAACAGCCATTTTGAGAAACCTGGTTTTCATTTTGCCAATCTCTTCTAACTTTGTACTATCTTGCAAAAGTCTTGAACTTAAATTTATACCATAATAATATTTCTGCTCTACAAATCCTGTCACTGAACATCAAAGTGCCTAATCTGAGCAAAGAAGTGCCACGAAGATGGAACGTACGTGTCCCAAATTCTGGGCTTGAACAGGAGCAATGTAGAATGCTTAGGGTTATTACATCTATTCACCCACAGCAAAATTGTACAGTCATATGCTGCTTGCTGACATGTCCATAGATGGTAAATACAGCTGATGTAGAAGAAATCTTTTGCTTGAACACTTCGGAATATTTGCAATGCCAGTGCATCCCAAGATTGTGTTAAGGCTGGATCTCATAATCCCACTGCAAAACAAAACCAGAACTATTATATTTGTATATTCATTTTGTTAATTTAAATGTCTGTCCATTTCGATACATTGTAAAATGAAAATCTGTCAAGAACTCATAAAAGGCCCGAGTACTACAAAACTATGATTTCATTCATATTTGGTTCTAATTGTTAGAGTTACACGCATAGAAATACATGAGGTCAGACTTAAAGTTCAGCCATACCAGTGTAAATGTAGAGAATCTGCCTGTTAGTATAGTTTTAAGGTAACCATTTCCTGATAACCTAAGAAGAATTTTTTATTCTCAGATACTTAAGTTATTTTACCAAAGTATAAATTAACAGCAAACTATTTTGTAATGTAAGAGTTAGGTAGACAGATTTTAAAACTTAACAGGATCATAACCTATTTTCCGAAAACTGAGTACATTCAAATAACTAAATACAGAAATATTAATGATCAAGCAAGTTCTTTACTTTCCTCAGTTTTTCAGGGCTCTCTGTAATTTTGTGTGTGTTACTCTCTTTGTGCATGTGTTCTTAAAGTCATATGTGGTTTTCCCTAAAATTCAGGTCTCTGTCAATACCTTTCTGTACAAGATCCCTTTCTAGCTAAACTGGAAATTGAGAATTTAATTTAGTGTGTGCTATTGTGTCTGTGAATCAGTAATTTTATCTGTCAATTGCACTATTTCATCTTTTACTTTTCAATTCATTTGCTAGATGCTTATGCAGAGTTGTGACAAAGCTGAATGAAAAAGGGTATGAAACATAACATTTTTAAAAACACCTACTTGATACCTATTAAAATATCAACTCTTTTTTTACAACATCAAATGCCACTCCACAATTCTGTAGCAGATGTTGTGGAAAGTAACAGTGGCTTCTGCAGAAAACCCATGTCCGACTACAAAAAATAGACCTGGGGGAAAGCCGTTGGTGCTGGGTTCCAACAACTGGCCGCTGCGGTGGAGCTGCTTCTGTGCCACAGCTGAGGGCAGTCACTGCTGGCTACAACAAAAGCCTGTGAGGGTATGAGTTAACACCTTCACTCAGAGCAAGGACCTCACTGCAAAGACATATCTTTGTCAAAACGATAAAACTCGACTTGCATTTATATTTAGGACGCTAATCTACAGCTGTCTTGTTTCCTCTCATGCAGTTCAACTGTGAATAACAGTGTTTGATTAAAATGTTATTCCACAGGACCTGTGTCACTTGTTTCAAAACTCACAGTGAAATATTTCGGAGCACAGCTACAGGTTACCATTGCAGAAAGCCTCATTTCATGGTACTCATTGCAAGGTTTGCAAAGGGAGGCTGGAGAACAATGTAGGTTTTTTCCTGTTCTCCTTCACCCTCACTCCTCTGCCTCACGTCATTGCCCCAGGTCTGCACTACTGCTTCCAAACCAAGTATTTCTGACAGAAAAGGAGAGCACGCAGTCATACTGCTGCTCCAGCTCTGTCACTCTGCCTTGAATAATTTTTGAAACAGATATAAAGCTGCAACCATCCTGGAAGGAGTGGTGTAAGTCTCTTAGAGAAGTAAGGTCTTGCAAGTTTCTTGAAACTGTGGAGGGAAAAGATTAGAAGTACTTAAGTACAGGGAGAAAAAGGCAGAAGGAACTCCGCTACTCTAGGTGTGTCGCAGCAGTCTGTCCTAGCACACCTACAGCACTTGCTGCCTTCTGCAGGAGCTGAGCTCACTGATGTTTGCACAGGGAGAAAACATGCAGGAAAATTGGCAGAAGTCAGGACACCACACTTCACTGGGGAGTAACTTATTTTAATACACTGTAATTTAAATGCAATGCTAATAAATTTGGATAGAAAAGTGTAACAATAATTTGTATTACGGTTAACTGTATGCTTTCTATTGGGACGAGAGCCGGCCCAGTTAAAATCAGTTGATATAAAAACTAACAGAAGCCAGACAGCACTAAGAAATTTTCAAATGTGACCGCGTATCGCCCAAACAAACTAGTGCAAACATTGCAAAAGCAACAAGATCAATGGTAACAGCCCAAGAAAGAGCGGTAAAGTCGTCTTCTATGCATTTCTACGCATTTACTTTATGCGTAACTCTGCAGGTAAAATCCTTTGCATCACAATCATTCTGTTTGCCAACAGTTTAGTTTGATGTCAGATGACAACTGAAAACGTGTCAGGCAGGGATCGGCTCCGCCCCGTACCTGCGTTCAGAGAGCACAGCCAGCCTCTGCCCGAGCGGCAGCCAGGCACCTCCC
>NW_008825107.1:228542-243609 GCF_000699105.1 Pygoscelis adeliae
GCCGCTGGTGTCGTTTTACTGCAACGCACAGGCTGCGTACGAGGAGAAAGCCGCGTCAGCTACAACGTAGAGGATAAGCCGTGCGTGTGGATTTTTCCTGGCAGATGGCAGGTACATTGGTGAAGCAGTACAGCTAGGCAAGTGTTCCCCCATAACGTTACTGTACCGCACGTGCACCTCCTAAATAAACGCAAGAGGAGGGATGACTGGTGAGGAGTCCGTACACCACAGCCAAAATTAAGCAATGGGTCTTTCAAAAAGAGAAAATTTTATTGCATGAAATAATAATGGGGAGTGATAAGGGCAGAGATCCTTGTTGCAAGTGCTGCTGCATCTGTACCAAGTGGAAGGAGACGAGCTACCATTGCTGTGTACGGCCAGGGGAAAAGCTGGCCGGCCAGGAAAGGATTACTGCAACCTACGGACTCTTACAAACGTGGTAGCATCCTGAATAGCTGTACACTTGAAACTGGTCGCCATAAAGAAGACTAAGAACTCACGATAGCAGCAATAACAGGACAGTGAAGATGACTTGCAGTTATGCAGAGAAAATGCAAATTTCAGTACAAGGATTATGCAGACTGGCAGAGTAAGAAAGTACACAGTCACCTTTATTTAAAAAATAGTGTTTCTGCCACTCACGCTTGGTAAGAAGAAACTTGATGGCATCAATCAAGTACGCTCTAGAGCAGTAACGATTCCCAAACAGAAAAGGGCATGAGACGTGCACTGGGATGGAGAGGATGGCTTTGTCGCTGTCTCATGTGGACTGTGACCACATTAGCAGTTGAGACTGCATTGGTGTCCTGATAAGCATCACTTTGGACTGAATTACTTGCCAGTGAATGTAGGTGCTAATTAACGTATGGAACCATTTTTTTTTTTCAGGTTAAGCCATTAAATACTAGTTTCATTGTTTAACAAATTCATAGCTAGAACATACAGAAAGACTGAATAGTCTCTTGAAGTACTTTTTGTGGCAAAGAGAACTGAAGCATGCTAGACATTTCAGCAAAGTACATTAATACTAAGTAATATACAAGGATGGCATTCACATTGCTGACTTGTGTAATCAAACAAAAGTACAAAGGAAGGTCTCAAAGAATCAGTTGCACAGTCAGTTTATCAAACTACTGAACATTGGGAATTGCATTTTTCATTCTGGTTTTAAGAGAACTTCTTCATGAAGTGCAGTTTCAGGTATGCAATGATAAGGAATATTACTGTCATGCAGGCAAGAGCCAGGTGGTTCTGCCACAGGCCCCAGCTACTCACATCAATGCCTTGATTTTTCAGATATTCATCTCCGGTACACCACCTACGGGTAAATACACACACATTTATAAACTTAGTTGGTTTGAAGTATCTAGGAAGACCCCTGGAAGTTGTAGTGTGATTTCCTGTCTACAGTAGGCCAGGCAAACGCCAGCTATGTGTTACTATTTTTTTTTCTATCTGTAAATTTGTTTTTCTCACAGCTACAATCAGTTTCCTGGAGGAAGCTGAAATGGATTTTGTGAGGCTGTATAATTGTAGCGTGTATGTATGTGTTTCAGTAAACGCAGCTTAAAGGAAAGTGAGAAGCATAATGCCAGATATTTCTAGTGTTACAAATACTAAATATGACAATAAGGAAAATGTTCTTTGCAGACAGAATGCAAAAACCCAGTCAAAACTTCATTTTCCATATAAAAACTCACAGATTCTGCTGGTCATCAGTGAGTATCTCAAACAGACTAATGGTCTAGGACTTTGTAAGTTACTGGTGGTGGAATTCATTTTAATGTACCAAAATACTTACGGCTGGCTTATCTGTTGATAGATACTGTTGCTGATTAAATCTGTGATGTTGCTGCTGCTGCAAAAGTTCAGACCAGTCAATTCATTGATCTGTAAAGCCTTTTAAAATAAAAGAAACAATGACAACAGAAATTAGTAGGTAAAGGAATGATACATTAACAAGATGAGATATAATTCAAATCTGTTCTAAAAACGTGATGGTATCACTATTTATTATGTTGGCCAAATCCCCATTTTTTAACCGAGCAGCACGGTTCTTTTTCTTTTAAGAGAGGAATGTATGCAGTCCACACCCTGTAATGCATGTGCGTCACCAGCCTTTAACACCTCCCCCAGGCTAGACTATTTCTGCACAGGCATATTAAAGCCCAAATTTCCCTGCGAAACATCACCCTGGCTTAAATTATCAAAAATTAGGAGAAAAGTTTTAGCTTGACAAGTTTTTGTTTGATTGATGTAAAAATGAAGAATTGTTTTTTAGGGATAACATTGTTCTTTACTCTGTATCGTTTTCGTCCAACTGCATTCCATTGGATGTAGTTGTTTAGTGTCTCTCTCACATGAGGTGTTTCCAAGTTACAGAAATGAGCTCTTCTAAACAGCAGTGGGTGCTGGTTGATGAGAAGCCTTTCTTGTTTCAAGATGCTGCACTACATTCTGAGGTTGCTGTATTTAATTAGCTTACCTTTTGCTCATTAGCCCATAAAGTTTGGAGTTTTCTTTATCATGAGTGAAGACATTCCTTTCTAGCAAATCTTTTCCAAGTCTGTACACAGGAAAATACAGCACTTACTGTCATTCCGTATCGAGGGATGCTAAAGTATTTGAGCCAGGAGAGCCAGGACATGATGCTTGTGAGATTGACCAGCAACCCAGAGAAAATCTACAAAAAAGCCCCAACAAAAACAACAAAACAAATTACAAATTACATGCTGTTACCATGTGTTCTTCTCTAGCTCTTGACTCTGCTTCTTCAGATTAAGAACAAGTGGGAAGGCATTTCTAGAGGAAGAAACTCTTTTAGTGGAAGAACAGGGGAGAGGGAAGGAATCGTTTCTGTTACCCAGCTTTGGGCCATAACCCCATGTGGTCCTTCTCCTGAAATGAGTAATGGGGAATGCTTTCACCCGTGCATTAAACCCAGATGCTTCCTATCTGTGGGTCCCACATGGGTTCACATGAACTGTCTGCTGTTACTCGGGTGTGTGGAGCTGCTGGAGGTGTGCACTCGGTTTTGCTTGTGTGCCCTGAGTCTGAGGCAACGTGGTTTTTGGCTGTTGGTTCAGCACTGCCTCATTGTTTATGGTGCCTGTCTTCTAACTGTAGCTGTTTGTGTGTTGTCTGGTTCTAACATGCCTGATGGTTGGCTCTGCAGCTGAGGAGGGCAACTACGGTAGTGGTCTCAGAGAGCAGGAGGCTGCGGGTCATGTTCTCACCAGCCAAATTTGTCTTTGGCAAAGCTAAAGGAGAGTGAATGAAATGCAGCTCTAGGCCACTCTTCTACTTTCCAGGCAGTACGCTGGCTGCCAGAGCCATAGAGAAGAGGGCAGAGGAACCACTCTACCTCCCACTCACACCCGGCCCCCCAGCCCCCTGGTTCTTGTTAGTTAAAAGGACAAATCAGAATATTCGACCCCACAATATCAGAATATTCAAATCAGACAAATCAGGATATTTGACACACTCAACCCCGCAGTCTTTTTGCAGAATTCGGCTGAACTCTGTGCTGGTAGGATTTCTAGATTTCGGCATTTCTAGGATTTCAGGATGCAGTCTAGAAAACTGAATAATGCTACTCACAATCATAAAAACAAATGTGATAGTCATGAGCAGGTTTGCTACAGCGACCACACTCTGTCCTGCTGCAATGGCTAGTGCCATAGAAGTGGCTGTGTAGGACACCATCATAAGGGTAAACATCATTGTAAAGAAGGCTTCTACTGTTGGTTTCAAACCTTAAAGATCAGAACAAGAAGGGTTTCAGTATGATCCTGCCACAAGCTCTGCCATAACCTGAACACTATCCTGACATGTAGTGTATCCTGCCTACGGAATACATTTTGTCTGACAGCATAGGCTACATCACTGAGACCCAAGACTGCGGTGGGGCTTGTGACAGCCCATATGTGTATGCCCTGTCAACGGAGGACAAGATGAATAAGTAGTATGCCGGTAACTGCAGTAACACTGGAGGTAGCAGAATGGGTAGAAGTTACAGTACTGTACTCCACACAGTCCAAGGTGAAGGCGTCACTGTGGCTTCAAGTTGTTTATCAAAGGAGAAGTTTCTAGTGCACTTCCATGAGCAGCAGTTGTACAGCATTTCACTTGTTTCCATCAGAGCTCTCCTAATGGACCTAGTGGCCTTTGGACGGCTATGGATTTGGTAGCAAGATCTATCTCACTCCAGTTTCGCAGTCTGAGAGCCACTTGCTGATGCAGCCTTGTTTCCTATTCCTTGGGGAAAAAAACTCAGACCAAAGCGAACTGTGATTATTTTTAAATTTTGCTTGCACTTTCAAGCTTTTGGGACATCCCAAAAGGATGTCGTGATCTGAAACCTTACTCTAAGAAAATGGTCTGCTTGGGACATATTTTGAAGATGACATTTGAAGGTCTTCTAGGGTTGCAAAAGTTGGTGCCAGCAATTTTCAAAGTCTGCTCATCAACCAGATGGCATTTCACCAAAAAGGACAAGCTGATATTAATTCACACAATATTAAGTTCTTAAAACTTTTTCTTTGATAGGTGTTCTTGCAAGGATGGAAAAAGTGTCTTGTAAAAGTCACTGGAAGCTAAGATAACCATAAATGAAAAGGAATAAACCAAACCTATGTAGTAATGGTTATGGCACGCTTCCTTCTAAGGACAGTGGAGATGAGACATGTCACAGATTCTGACATGAACGCTTAAATCTTTGAAAGTGTGTCTTTTCTGTAAACAGCATGGTATGCTAAAAGCAAGCACAGTAACCACTGCCATGCCAATGTAGTGTTTTAGCCTATATAAATATACATGTATACACGCACATACATTAAATGCGGGTGCCTTGTTGATTTGTGCCCCCTTTATTGAGGGGGTTGTAATGGGACTGCAGGAGACCATACTTGCCTAACATGAAGTAAATTATACAGGTGAAGATGATGCTTGGTATAGTCCTCATGGGTATTAAATCAGCCATTAGCTTTGAGATGAAATATGCAGATGTTCTGTAGTACCCACTGATATATTCATGTCTGGAACACAGAGATAAATACAGCATACTACAAATTTAACCACTAAAAACCAGTAAGATTATTTTTACTTGGAGACAAATGAATTCTAGCTCAAACTGGAAAAAAGGAGTTTTTTCATGGTTGGGCTGTAATGCAAATGTCCACACACTGTAGTAATGGTGGCATTTTCATGTGCAAATGAATATGGATACTTGTGCACATAATTTTCAGTAAATGTATGTGTCGTGTCATCAAAACAGAAAGGGTAAAGCTTAAATAATTTTCCTTTTCTGTACAGTGTAACTTGCATAGCTTTAAAGAATCCAGTTAGATAATATTTGCTGTCCTCACTAGCAAGTCACAAACTTATTTATCAATACCTAAATTGAGTATTCAGGGTTTTTTTTCCTACATATGTTAATAATTTTAAACTCTGAGCCATTTGCAATCATAGGTACCGTTTTGGGGATTTGCAGACAACTCACTAACAGGCTAAAAGAGTACATTTGCAATGAGCACTAACAGTGAAATAATTTGAAAACTCTGCACTAGGTGTACTTAAATGACAATTAGCTACAGCAGGGAAAAAAACCAAACTCTCTAACAGTAGTCCCTGATAACTTTTTTGTATGTTTTACTTACGTAAATGTCTTTTTTTCTACAATAAAAAGTTCAATAGCTGAGACGCTGCTGAAACACTGGTTGGTGGTCAGAAAGAACATTGCACCCACTCTGCAAAAAGCAAAACAGCAAGCTGTTATTAAAAATGTCATGTAAATGTAGTGTTTCCACTACGGCATACGTAAATCCAACCTGGGTTTGGATTTACCGTAGTGCCTGGAGCTCGGCAGTATGTGACCTCCCATGCCGAATTCCACAGGAAAAGGCTTGGCTACAAGTCTTTAACAAGCCTGAAGTAGACGGGTGGTACAGGCAGTATTTGTTATTTGCGTGTGAGGATAGTATGTCCTCTGATGCAGTCGAGGGATAGAAAATGAACTGATTTCCCTTTTTTTTTTTTTAATGGAATTTCCTGACACATTAAAAATTCTCAGTCTGTGAGGCATTTGTCTGATGCAAACTGCGAGGAACTGAATAAGCAATGTGAGAAGTTGTTTTCACCTTTTCCACTAAAATTTAAGGCTTTGCTTTCACACTTTCATATCCAATTTAAAACTGCGCCATTTTTAAGTAAATGCTGTGAAGTGTTTCAAGACTAAGAACCCAGAGCTTTCTTAGTTGCAAACCCATTTGTCAGGTCATGTACATACAGCTGTCAAAATGATACATAGACCAGAATATTTTTAAAATCTAGCTTTAGATGCACCTTCTGACTTATTGCTGGTAAACTCAAGTGTGTATATAGAAGCAGTTGTAATATCAAAGCTTTAGTTACCCAGGTTTATGTAGCCAAGTCTGTATATTTTAATCTTTAATCTTGTTATCTTGGGGAAATCTTTGCAGAAAATAAGTTAAAATGCTGCCATGCTGAATTAAGCCTTTTTAATATGATGTCTGCTGTTCAGCATTTTCAGCAACCTGACTGGAACTGAAAAATGTCATCCTAGAGAAGTAGCGTTACTCGCTTCATTCAGACTGCTTGTCCAGGTTACAGCATGGCAGGGCAGAACTGCATCCCCCTCTCAGAACTTGCTCACTTTGAAGTCACTAACGTAGGCTTGGCCTTACCTACTGATGTGAAGGGAAGCATTTGCTTTAAAGAGGTAGATATATTTCATAAAGAGCTTGCAGGTTCCTTCTCAGCCTCCAAGCTGTTCGTTATTCTATCACAATGATGAGAGAGCTTTATCAAATTTTTGGATATCCATTGCCTAAACTGACTAACCTGTTCTGTAGTCCAGTGGAGTCCTCTTTAAGTCCAAAGAAAATGGCACCTACAACCAGTCCCAGGAAAGCCGTAACACACAGCTAAATATAAAAAAGAAAAGAAGAGGAAAAGTATTATTCTCATTGCTTTCAAAGCTTCAGTAGTTTTTTTGAAATATGTAGCGGGTGAGTGTAGATTGACAGGAAGTGTTTTCAGAAAGGAGAAGAGCTATCCAAGCTGGGAAGGGAGTCTATGGGGCGGTTAGCAACCTGCAGTACAGCAGTACTTTGAGTCTTGCGCCACAGAATCCTTCGAGAGGTGTCTGTGAGACACAGCAGCTCCCCAGTGCCACCTGCCCTCGGCGGTGGCCAGACACTGCTCCCTCACGCGGGCGAGGCACTGGGACGGCTAGAAAGGAGGGACAGTACAGGAGCTTCAGCTGCTTCTCACTCTTCTGTGGTGGTGCCAGCAGGAGGCACATACCTGCAGCAGTATCATAGCTTTTCCTTGACCTCGTGCTGGGCCAGATCTATGGCCTGAGGGAACTGCTCTGGGAGTGCCGGAAGGGTGCTAGCACCAGCGATGGGAGAAGGACAGTAGCAGGGGCTTGGTGCGGCAGGTTAGAAAGAGGGAATAATGTTTTTCCCCAGAGGAACCCCAGCACCATGTGAACCTCAGTCAAGCTCCTTTCCCCCACCAGTGATTCAGCCATTCTTGGTTGTTGTGATTAATTGGTTATGTTGTATTATTGGTTAATTGGTGATGTATTGCAACATCACTCCTTTCTCCCTACGAATACTCTCCACCATTCATCCTCCTTGGGACAGTCAGTGACTCCCCATCTGCTGTCAGTGACAAGGGTAACTTCAGCTCTAGGGCTGACCACAGCTCTTCAGTGCAGTTCTTCTGCTGGGGTTTCTCTGGAGCCATCTCAATGCTACTTCGAGCTTGGCAACCAGTAACCGAAAGCAGCCTTTCCTGACTGCTGGCTTGGGGATGACAGTTTATTTTCATGCTCCACAGTGTGTAATTGCTGGGCTCTATCACTCATATTATTCATGGGATTGTTTTTAACATGAGCAAGATACTACGATCGGGCTATAGGTGTAGTGATATTTGCAGTCTGTAACACAATTTAAATAGCAAAGATACCAGCTGCCTCAAAGATATAATTTAAAAGGCTGAAGTGCGTACATCACACTTTTTTAATGCTAAATGCAAATGACAAAAATCTCAGCAAAACTGATGGTATCAGGCAGTTCTGTCATTTTTAAGTGTGAACAATGCATGAGTCTTAACACTATAAACCCCTTGATCCATGGTACCCTATTGCTAAGATCCTGCCGAAAGGAGCAAATGTCAGGGATAATTCAGCTCCTAAGCCCATTGCAGTGGAAAGCAGGGATCATATCAAGACCAATTTGGAGCAGATTAATGAAAAAAGGCTTAACGAACCATGTACCCCTAAAAGAATGCTTGTAAAATCCATCCCTAATGAGGGTGGGGAGATAGAAAAGATTGTGAGAAACAAGTCAGGACCATTAACCTTGGGGTATTACGAGATCCTTGAGAGTCTAATTCTTGTCACAAGGTCAAGCTTTTACAAAGCAATTATTAAGGATCTCCATAGTATCAACATACAGACACACACACATGCTCAAAGCCTTTTAACCTCAGGGATTCTGGACTCATTTCCCCTCCACACTGGCCGTTTGTTCACTCATTATATAAACCATGATGAAGATAATTTATACCCCTGGCTTGGGAACAATTTTTCTATTGGCTCCTCTAGAATTGGTGAGAATTGCAGTGGGAGTTTTGCTGGTGCTGGGACTGCAGAGTTTGGCTCATGAATTAGGGGATTCCTGAGGATTAGTCATTCTGCAGAGGTCAGCCAGGCATTCTTTATTTTTGAAGGCAATGTGCAGCTTTGAAGAAATCAACACTTTTGGTGTTGATTCTTCTGAAAAAGCAGCACTAACAGGGCCAGTCACGTAGAGCATGCTCATCTTCCATGGCAGATGTTAGACCCTATTGTGGTCTTCATCATATCTTCTTCAGAAGACGTCATCACCATTATGAACAGTCAATTGACCAAACAACACACACATTACGAGACTGTGAAAATATTTTTACACTTGAGCCAACTGCCAGCACTTCATTATGTGCTGAAGTTTAATTAAGTATGCAAGTGCAGTCTGTTAACTTTTCCTGGCAGGGGAGAAGATTTGAGGCCAAACCCCACAGTGCCAAGCCTGGACAATTAGAGTGGAAGAATGTTCTGGAGCAAATGTGTGAAACTACTTGGGAGATAATCTGCTCCTGGCCGGGAGCAGCAGAATACCCTGCTGGAAAAGATCTCACCTCCCAAAGTCTTTGAGTAGTCCAAAATTAATTACTGACAGTCCCTTATGCTGCTTATTTGGGAGCATTCAGGACACCTTCTAGTGAATCAGATTTCCAGACCTTGAACACTCTTTTTTCAGATGCTTACTGCAGTCAAAATATCAAGAGGCAAAACCATCCCAATGACTTATCTAATACAGGAGTGGAATAAATTCAACGTATACCACAAAAGGATAGATAGAAATAGCGTTACCTGAGCTACAGAAGCTTGAGGGTTTCCTACCAGATTTTTAAATGTGCGCTTGGACACCCATTTCAGCTGATGAAGGAAGGAATTGGCATACGTGATTTGTCGGAAAACTGCTTTTGTTTTCTTTTTATTTCCCAAAGAAATATTTTCTAATACTGCTTTTGTTTCTTGGTAGTAGGTAGAGTTGGAGTATTTTTCTGCTAACTTCTCAGCCAAGGTTTTATCATATTCAGTGCATTCTTCGGTGCTCTCTGCTGAAAAGATTAAAAGGAAATAAGATCGTTTCTGTAAGGGATGGAAAGATTGTTTAGGAGTTAAGCCAGGAGAGTTATGCTGGGGTGGGAGAGTTCCTAACGAACCAGAAGAATTAATATGCACATTTAGTTCCAGTGATTCATTGCACTCGGTCTCATGGCATGCAATTCAGAAGAGTTGGTCTAAGTAAGACCAAACCTCTGTGTGTGTCTGTGCAACCTGTCCCACAGGCAGCGGCTTCACAGCAGACTGACTAGGTAAACCCGTGTCTGCCAATGAAGTTTCAAACTGGCAGCAATCTGACTTTTAATCAAAAAGTGATTCCCCCCCCCCCCAGGTTTCTGTCCCCCCCCCAGGTTTCTGTAAGTGATCTGTTTCGCAGATCTGATGAGATTATCCTAGACCTCCCAGACTTTTAGATCCAGGTAATCCTGCATGTGTCTACTTCAGTCAAACTTTTGAGTCTGTCATAAAGAGATTTCAGCTGGAGCTCCTTTTTTTCTCAACTCTAGTCCAGTGTGTGCTTTTCCAATGACAAATAACAACGTGTGTTGCCAGCTATAATGTTAGTCAGACCCTGAACACAGTCAGCATTTTTGTAAAACGCTGGTTGCTTCTTTGGTAAAGATATCATAGTATCATAGAATAGTATCATAGAATATCTCGAGTTGGAAGGGACCCATAAGGATCATCAAGTCCAACTCCCTGCTCCTCGCAGGACTACCTAAAACTAAATCATATGACTAAGAATCATAGAATCATTAAGGTTGGAAAAGACCTCTAAGATCATCGAGTCCAACCGTCAACCCAACACCACCATGCCCACTAAACCATGTCCCTAAGCGCCTCATCTACCCGTCTTTTAAATACTTCCAGGGATGGTGACTCAACCACTTCCCTGGGCAGCCTGTTCCAATGTTTAACCACTCTTTCAGTGAAGAAATTTTTCCTCATGTCCAATCTAAACCTCCCCAACAAAACGACAATGTTTTGTGTGTTTGGGCACATAGCATATTCATTATTTCATTTCCCTTTTCATTCATGTGAAGAGAGAGTGTGCTATTAACGAGTGGCAACAGACAGGATGAAGAAGCATGCTACTGAATGTAGGTGAGATTTGATTTGTTAGTTTGGGGATAATTTCTGCCTTACCACAACTTCAGGGAATCATCAGGAGAACACTGGTCCCCTATCTCTACCCCCTCTTCCCAGCCTACTCAGAGGAAGGAAAACAGTAATTTCGTAACAGATAAACCATTCCATCAGGTAAAAAATACAAAGCATAACTGCATCAAATTATGTCCCTAACTGGAACAATTGTCCTGATTTATGGTCTCTGCTTCTGCAGGACTTCAGTTGGTTTGCCTCGAAGATCAAAGAAGCTCGCTCTCTGTGTTGAGAGGTAACAAAACAGGTTTTTTTATTCCCAGACATTATAACTTCAACACAGGAAAATATTCTTTCACCTTTAACATCTCGTAATTTGAGTGTGACACTAAAGTATACAGGTCAGTTTATGAAGAAATGGATAGCAATGATAAATTACTAAATATTTATGAGAGGCAAACTATTCTTGCATAGACAGGAATATTTTATATAGTAGGGCTGTATGTGAATTTGGTACTTATTTCAGGTTGTGCTAATTATTTTCCGTGTATAACAAAAAGGATTTAGGAATGGTGTAGGGTTTTTTTTCCTTTAAAGCAACATGGATCAGCAGTACGTAATATTCTCATGCATACAAATAACCGTATGCTTGTACAACACGGTTATTGGTTGTTTGACGCCTGTAAGTGATTCTTCAGTGTTTTGCTGGACACCTTCTGGCAAAATACATGTTGTTACAATTTCACTCAGCTCTGGTTTTCATACCTGTGTTAGTTTCATTGGTCTCGCTCATTGCCACTGCAGTGGAGTCTCCATTAATGATGTCCAGGAAAAAGTCGGCAGGGTTGTTGTATGGCTCACACTCATAGCCTGCGGTGACAGCATTACAAGCCCTAAGTGGTGGTTGTGTGACTGGCAGAAGGCTATGCATGGCCGTCATGAACACAGCCACACCATTGTGCCTGTTGAGCAGCCTGCACCATAAGCATTGCAGGCTTCAAAAGGTCCGTGCTTACCCAAGAGATGAACAGCACGGCCGGACAGCTCTATCAGTGAAAGCAAGGTGACAGCTGGCAATGTGCCCTTCTCAACCCTAGCCTGGGCTTTGTCTAATTAAGATGTGCCCAGGAACAGTTGATTAGAGGTCAGCCCTATTATCCAAGCCCACATATGGGTCAAGAGGTGAAACACTGAGAGAAATGCTTAGCCTGTTAAAATCCCGGGCTTGCTAATACAGACTATATCCAATTCTGATCAAGCATTATTGGCATTTTATTCAAGTTAGTGCAAACTAAAGATGTTGCTGCAGTTGGCCCTGCTGTGAGTTGTGCTCACCGATAGATTGGAAGTACTCGATGGCGTGCTGAGCAGGCCCGTGGTACAGCACTCTCCCCGCGGCCAGCAGCGTCAGGTTGTCAAACAGTCGGAATATGGAGTACCGAGGCTGGTGGATGGAGAAGATTATTGTTTTTCCTTGTTTTGCCATCCTGAATGTGAAGAATGACAGATGTTAGCTTTGCAAGTCGATTCAGCATTTAGATAAGAGAATTTGCAAGTTCAGTTAAGTCTTGGTTAAGTTTGATTAACTTAACTCTGGCATGCCATAGAGGGAAGGGGAAAGGAAAAAGAAAATATTTCAGTCATATTTGTAGTGTCTGTGTGAGAAAAGAAAGTTTCCTCTTGCTGAGAATGTTGTTGGAGGGGAAGGTCCTGGGAAGATTTTGATGCAAACAGAAAGCTCTAGAGAGAGGCGTTTGAGTCCTCTTTGCTTATTGTAAATGCAAAATGATATAAAATTTGCAAATAGAGAGTGTGTTGTGCTTGTTTTCCCAAAGATAGGCCTGAGATTTTGTGATAGGGCAGCAGTTAGCTGTGTTCTAACTACTGTCCCTGTTAAAATCGATCACCTTATCAGACTGTACAACAGGCGTTTTTGTCACTTTTCTGGCCCAGGCAGACATGAAAATAAATGAAGCTGTCCATGACAGCTATCACAGACAAACTGCAGTCCCGGCATGCACATGCTTTGCAAGGCACTTTGTGTACTGCTGTGAGCAGCTGCTTTGGAGTGAGAGAATTCATACAGCCTTTTTCCTACCCCCTTTGCAGCCTTGGCTCGCTGGTAAACAATTACATGTCTGATTTCCCTGTTTGCTTATTCTAACTGTAATTTAAGTAAAATACAACTGAAATGTAGCAGAGTTGAGTGGTGAAAACAGGAAGCTGTTTCCAAGGCCATCACCTTTTCATTAGCAGTAGGACAGTGTTAGCAGTGCTGGCATCGAGTCCCGTAGTTGGCTCATCCAAAAACAAGATGGCAGGATCCGTGATGAGCTCCATCCCAATATTGGTCCTTTTCCGCTCTCCTCCAGACACCCCACGGGTGAACTGGGTGCCAACCTGCCACAAAACAAGAAACTTGTCTCATTTGGCCTGATAACAAATACTTGAGTGAACAGCATCCTACCGACATGGCAGCATTTGGGAAGAGTTGTAAGAAATTTTGACCCTACTCTCAGGTACAGATGTAGATGTTACCTCACACATAGGCTGTTTCTTAACATTAGTATTACTTGAGGTGTTCTCTTTTTCTCCAACCACAGGCTACTTTTCCCCTTCCCCGCAATGTAATAGCATATGGCAGTATCAGCGTGGCGTCTGTACAGATTGCCATACAGAAATGTTAATAATTATTGTATTACTGAAGTAATCTGTTTGATTTTACTTTCTTTTAATCTGCCATGCTGAGCCATTTGGTTAATTAAATAAATCACTTAATATTTGTTCATTATTTAAGCACCGTATTTACATGCCTTACCTTGGAATCTGCCACTTTGCTCAAACCCAGTTCCTTGATGATCTGATTCACTCGTTCATTTTTTTCCTGTTCCTTCACTGACTTTGGCAGACGGAGTGCTGCTGAGAACTTCAAATTTTCTCTTACAGTCAGGGTTCCCATCACCACATCATCCTTCATTAAAAAAAAAAACAAAACACAAAAACATAGATACTTGGTGGTCACTTAGCAATTTCTATTTTTTCCTCTGAGAACTGCAGCTACCTGTGTTTTATGTTGTCCTTGCATGCAGAGGGACAGTAGCAACTGCCAGAACATGTGGTAAGGTGCATCTTTAATGCCTGTGTCATAGCAGAGAGTTGACTTCATGCACATAATTGTATTTGCCTTTATTCGTAAAGGAACACAATATAGGAACATCCTCTATCATGCATGATATCAAAATGCATAAATAGCAACTTATTCAAAACTATCCCTCAGGTATTCTTACCTTACTCAGTTTTTTGGAGATGTTGAGTGAGATACTGAAGGGCTAAAGGGACCTAAGGAGCAGCTACAGCTCAGGTCACTATCACTGTGCGTTTGTTAATGCAGCCTCAGCCCACCACAGGTAAGAGCAGGGAGAAATGAAGGAAGGAAAAAAGAGGTTGGGTCCATGCGGGGTAGGGTGAAGTTTTTCTGAGCTTGTTTCAGCAAAGGAGGAAGGAGGGTAGGTTTTTTAGATATTAGCTGCTTGTCTCTTGCAAAAGGAAATCTGTCAAATGTAGGAAGTTCAGAGTTACATGTGTTTTGAGAGACTACCTTTCTGTAACATGCTGACTGTACTTTTATAAGGGCTTTACATAGATGCACCTCTTCAGGTGTTGATAAACTGAACACGGGTAGTGGGGAAGGGAAAGAAATTAAGAGGGATGCGGTTTTCCTTCTTTTGTCCTTCACGCGTCTTTCTCCCCAGCCCACCCTGGCAGGACAAAGGTTTTCTCAGAATGGGACTTAGTGACATTGTCCCTGAGCAAGCAGAAGTACAAGCTGTATATTACCAGAAAGCATCATACTTGGAAAATACTCCATGCATATTGGTAGCCTACAGCTGTTCCCCCAAATAGAGAACAAGGAGGGATCCAAAGCATCTGCTCCCATTGACTGTAGAGCATTAAGGAAAGGGACTCAAATACAAAGCAGAGCCTCTTTCCCAGCGAGGGTGGATGTGTGGAGAGTTGCTACTGCACCAGCCTTGATTCCTGGATCAAGACAAGGTACTTGCAACACTGCAGCAACTTCTTAAAACTGCAGTCAGAATCATAGAATCATAGAATCATTAAGGTTGGGAGAGACCTCCAAGATCATCGAGTCCAACCGTCAACCCAACACCACCATGCCCTCTAAACCATGTCCCTAAGCGCCTCATCTACACGACTTTTAAATACTTCCAGGGATGGTGACTCAACCACTTCCCTGGGCAGCCTGTT
>NW_008825107.1:245506-257179 GCF_000699105.1 Pygoscelis adeliae
AAACTTACTGAGGGTGCACTCAATCCCCTCATCCAGATCATTGATAAAGATATTGAACAAGACTGGCCCCAAAACTGAGCCCTGGGGAACACCACTCATGACCGGCCACCAACTGGATTGAACTCCATTCGCCGCAACTCTCTGGGCCCGGCCGTCCAGCCAGTTTTTTACCCAGCGCAGAGTCCACCTGTCTAAGCCGTGAGCCGCCAGCTTCTCCAGGAGAATGCTGTGGGAGACGGTGTCAAAGGCCTTACCGAAGTCCAGGTAGACCACATCCACAGCGAGAAGGGGATAATAAAATCCATACAGTGGTAAAAATTACTTACCTGTACTACATATCCAGAGGTACATTTAAAGTTGGCAGGCTGAGGAGCTCCATTGATCAAAATGTCACCGGAAAGCCCATGAGGATCCTTCCTTGCAGCCAAAATGTCGAGCAGACTAGGAGAAGGGGATAATAAAATCCATACAGTGGTAAAAATTACTTACCTGTACTACATATCCAGAGGTACATTTAAAGTTGGCAGGCTGAGGAGCTCCATTGATCAAAATGTCACCGGAAAGCCCATGAGGATCCTTCCTTGCAGCCAAAATGTCGAGCAGACTAGGAGAAAAGTTGGTTACTTTGTCAGATGAGCGTGCAGGAGGTAAGCTCTCTGAACCACAAACCCAGTTCGTGGAATGAACAGCTACATAAAAGCATCCCATGTTAAACACTTGCTATTTAGAAACCCCCCACCCTGCAACTTTCAAGGGCTGAGTTTCTTTTGTCCTGGTTCCCTAAGGAAATGAGATCTGTGCAATTTGATGGTGCATTTGTGTCCATTCATTCAATAATATGAGCTTAACTGTGAATGATATGTAAAGATCGTGTATCAGAAAAGTATGGACTAAAATTGAATTACATCTTTGTCATGTAAGCTGATTGTCTTTTTTGAATCCAGGTATTTCTCAGAAACCAGTGAGATTTGCAGAGACCTAAATGAAAACAAAATCTTTCCCTGAAAGTATTGTCCATTACTGCTAAATATGTGCAGGTTCATTTTCTCCTTAGTGTAATTTCTGTGTAGGGTAAAGAGGGCACTTACGAAGATTTACCACTGCCAGTGGGTCCCAAAATTGCATTCAGTCCTGGTCTCATGATGCCACTGTAAGAAAAAACAGGTTTTACAAAATAGATAGGGTGTTTTTATCTCTCTTACTGTTTCATCTGGTAGGCTAGTGTAAATTATCTGTAGAACTACCTTCTGCATCCCATTAATTTTGGAATTAATGAAGCTGCCTTATCAAAAACAATATTTATGATCAGTCAAACTCCACCTTAATTTTTATTCCTAATTGAAGAAGAATTAATCTTCATATAACGAAGACAACACAGAAACTTGAGTAAGTTTTAGCAAAACCTGTATGCATGCTTTTCCCCCATGGATCTCTAGAAGTGAAGCACACACACTTGCTTTAACCACATTCATTTCTAAAGGTGTTATTCTCTCAGCAAAGACAATAATGGTCCCTGTAGACAGAACATACTAGTATGTTCTAGACTAGTATGTTCTAGTACAGACTAGGATTTGTCTGTACTTACAGAAACTGCAGTTGATAGTTTTTCTGTATATGATTTTAAGCCACATGAAACTCAAAAGCCAGATAGAAAAGGTTTTTAAAGTATTTGGGGAAAAGACCCTATAGAAATGATACAGTATATGGAAATACTGCTGCCTTTTTTTTATCTTTTTGCTGGAGCATGTGAAGGCATCGCTGCTATTTTTCCTGACTAGCCCCTAAAATCTGTGCTCAACAAGCTTTGGTGTACACAAGAATCACGCTGCAAATACAAATGCCTGTCTGTAACACAATACAATGTATGTCATGATACAAAATTTATCTTGAACTGCACTCTGGTACTGGTTGTTATCAGCAATCCAGGTATCAGCGATCTGAGTTACTTGGCTGTGGGTCTCACCCAGTACAGCTGTTCTTAGGGTCTAATGTCATGCAACCTAGGAGGCTTGATTTTGCTCTTCCTGATGCATATTTGTTTCCTTCAATTTCTTATTGTGGAAATTTATGGTTCCACAGATTAAGAAGCATACACATTATACATACATTATGTTATGTTATATGTGATTTTAACACAAAAACCCAATATGTAACAAAACAAATGCAAATGTTGCATTTTCTAAAAGGGAAAAGCGTAATGTGTGTTAAACGTTGGTCTTTTACAATAAGCCACAAGAGGGGCCTTCTGCTCACATCATTGCAAATGACCAATGTCAGTCAATTGAGTTACCATAACGTACAACTCTTGAGGAGAGTAGGAAAGATTTTAAGAGCTCATGTTTAGGAGGTGTGGAAAATGCATGGGCAAAGAGCAGGACAGACAGAGCTACACAAAAGGCTGTATATTATATATTTATGACAGAAATTGGAGTTAGGGAGCTGAAAGTCATGGGTGACTTGGAATGGCATGTTGTATGAGTATTTGCCACTTAGCTTAACTACTGAACTGTGAATGGGCAAACTCTATGCATAGATTGTTGAACAAAGGCCATAACGATGTGATTCCTTTAGTGCAGTAGTGCTCAATGTTGGAAAAAAAAAAAAACCACAACAAAAAAAGAGAAAACTTTACATCTCTTCAAAGTTAACCTAACCCTAGTTTATATTACTGTCTTAAACATTTTAAGGTAAACCCCCCCAGAATTAACCTTCCCAAAGGCCACCTTAGGGAAGGAGACGCAAACATTGAAGACAGGCTGTTGGTATCTCAGTTAAACACCACGGCACAGTGGGAGACTTGCCAGGTAGTGTAAAACAACCACAGCTGGCTCATGTGCCCCTGTGCTGATAGCGGCCAGGAAGGCTGGGGAAATGGCGCCCAGCAGCATGAGCTCTCTGTTGTACAGGCTCAGCTCCAATGACTGAGGACCACTGGGGCCTAGCAGGAAGCTTAAGCACAGTTTAAGCAAACACAAAGCAACCATACATACATATAATTTTTCTAAATCTTGATCAAATTCTGTATATTGTGCTTAGTGGCTCAGTGACATGAGTGGACTCAACTGTCCAGACAGAAATAAAATATACACATATTCTAAAGAGATGTTTAAATACATACTTGACATGTCTCAAAACTTCTTTATTGGCTGTTTTTTGACAACACAGGAACCCAGTCTTCATCTTCACATGGTAGCAGATGTTGTGGAAAGTTAGTATGCTTCCTCCCGTGCCAGCTAAGTCTGGAGAGGACTGCTTTCTGCTGGGGATGCCATTTGTATTCGAGTCTGACATCTGAATACTTAGGTGTGGCTGGCCCTCTGCCATTTTTCCTCTATAAATGAAAAAACATGAAGGGGGAAGATTTTATTAGGTATGGAGAGAAAAGATGCGTCTGTTGGGTCCAGTGTTTGGCACTGGACCTACTGTGGGCCTTGTAGATGTCCATCTAGGTGTCTCTCTTTCAGATAGGAAGTTTGGGTCGTGTGAGCTTGGACCTTGAGATGACACAGAGCTGATGGGCAGCTGGATCTGCCACATTGCTTCACACCACATGCAGTGTTAGGGAGATAGAAGAGTCTCCCTCCACCCTGATGGTCTGTCGTGGTGGGTTGACCTTGGCTGGCTGTCAGATGCCCACCCAGTTGCCCTCTCAGGTGAATCTCTGCTCCCTGCCTGCAGCTCCTCCCCTCCCTCCTTCTTCACTGGCCTTGGTGTCTGCAGGGCTGTTTCTCCGTCGTTTTCTCACTCCTCTCTCACAGCTGCTGCACAGTGTCTTTTACTCTTTCTTAAATAGGTTTTCGGAGAGGTGCTACCAGCATTGCTGATACGCTCGGCTTTGGCCAGCAGCAGGTCTGCTGGTGCCAGCTAGAGGTGGCTGTGTCTGGCACGGGGCAACCGCAGGTCCTTTCTCACAGAGGCCCCCCCCAACAGTCCCCCTGTGGCAGCACCTGGCCGTGGGCACCAGCAGCATCTGTTCTCCCGGTACGAGGAAGTAGGTACCTCTCACAGCAGGCACTAGCATGACATTATGCTTTTTCTGGAGGGCTGTCCCTGGCAGAGAGGTCTGTACATAAACTGCACGCTTTTTGGAAACCACAGGTACAACAGGTGACTCACCAAAAGATCAGCTCAAAATTATTGAGGTGCAAAAGGACCTGGCCTTCTGCCCATCCTCTTTGTCAGACTTCTTTCTAGTTTTGAAGGTGCTTAGAGTTTGCCCATTAGATGCTGTTCTAAAGGGGTAGTTTGAAAGTAAAGATACTCCTCCTACCTCTAGAGCTCCTGCGCAATGGTAACAAAATCTAAAAATTGTTGGTTTATTTTTTTAATCAAAATAATTTTGCCAAGAGTATAGGAACATGGAAACTGACACCGCTGCCAAGTAATTCTCTTCCTTGGATCTGCTTTCCATGTAAAAACTAGAAAGTAGTGTGGAATAATTAAAGTTCTTTCACCTCCCTTGTCAGCCAGGCTCCTGCCTGTGAGCCATCCACCTGCACCGTGGGGGCATCCCTGGCTGTCCCTTGTGCATGCAGACCTTTGTCCCCGTTGTGCTTCCTAAGTGGCACAGGGTCATTTAGTTGGGAGGCAGGATCTGGCCTCTCTTTATCTATCATGTTGACTCATCGGAGTCTAATTACTTTAATTGTCACTAGGGGAAATGTTAGTAATGCAGTAGTTCATGGGAACTGGGAGGGGAGATGAGCAGCTAGGAGCTCTGGGATGATCAGTCCCCTACCTTCCTGCAGCAAGGAAGAAGGCAAATTATGAGGCTGTTTCAGACACGCTGAATGAATTTGAGAGCAGTTAATAAAATGAGCCTCGCAAAAAAAGCCATTTAATCTAACACAGTCATATGGTCACATAAAAAAACAAACCCTTATCTTGTCGGTTTGCTAAGGTTTCTTGACAGATGGCTGAACTGTCCTTTGTGGCTATCAGCACAGTGAAAGTGCTGGAAGCCCTACTTTCAGCAACAGGCCTATCTGCATGTAAAGGCTGCTTCATCGTCTCCCAACAATGCTATCCCAAATCTAGCCCAAGGTTGCCTCTTCTGACAAAACTGCAGTCTTCTGTGCTGGCAAAAATATGAGGTCTTAATGTTCTAGTGATCAGTAATCATGGCCCAATTTTCCTACAATGAAAATAAACTGTGTTCCCAATATAATTATAATGGGACTAGCTTTAATTTAAGCTAAAATGGATTTTGAGTAAGTTGAACATCAATTGAATGAGCAACATTTAAAGTCTGGAGGCCTTTTATTGTTAAACTGCCTACACTCTTCCCTACTTGTGCCAGAGAAGACTTACCTACCTGCAGGAGGGCAGCTAATTTTATAAGGCTATTTATATAGTAATTTCTGGGCTAATCTGGCTGGACAGCAATCATTGCCATTTGAAAGGATGCTTTGGTAAAGTAGAGATGTGCATTCAGAACCACAGTGGGAACTTTTCATTTAAAGTCTCACCATACACTGAGCAGATGTTTGCTAGCATGTCAAACAAGGTACTAAACACTCAACCGCAGAGTCAACACCACAGATAGACATTACAAAATCCCTTGAACTGTTGGATAACCAGCAGCATGATGTGAGTGCAGAATTCTTCAGAAGACAGTGTGACTCTGACCTTGATATATCACTGCATCTATAAGGTATCTAGATCAGTATTTTACTTGATCAGATTTTTTTCTCATCTTAATGTTTCAGTATTACTGATGTAATGTTATGAGCAAGTGGGGGAGAGTGAGGTAGAGTCTGACCTCAGGCGTTATCAACAGGATAGTTACATTCTTCTTTGTTTCATTTGGGTGTGGTTTTTTTTTTCCAAAGGCCAGCATAAAAACCTAACTCAGCACTTGCACTGAAATTTCAGAAATGTTCTTCAGAAAACAAACTTTTAATTTAGGAATGAAACAGATTTAATCTTCCAGACTGAACTTGACTGGCAGACAATAAGCACAGGATCAGAAACTATTTTCATAAATACAGGATCACACTACTTTCACAGAGTTGTTCTTAAGAACAGACAGTACATCGAACTTAGATTTAATTTACCAGTTGAGTTATGATTAGATTGTACTCATCTTTGCAAAGAACATTGCAGAAGCTAGATAAATAAATCAGCTATGAGAAGGATTAGACATTTCCATAGCAGACAGTCCCTCAATGGCTATTTAATACAGCTGTCGGCAGGAAACCTCCAGTTCAGAAAGGCCCAAGCCCACTGATTGCCCAAATCTGCCAGAGAAGAACAGTGTTCTTTGATACTGTCCCTTGTGAAGGCATTGGTTACTGGCAGCTATGAGTAGAGGCTGGATTCAGGTCTAGCTGGACCTCTGGCCCTTCATGGCTACAGTGCGCTTGTGCTACTTGCAGTGACAGGGTGGGATGCTGTAGGTGGAAGACACAGATTTGCCTGTGTGCTGTTCCTCCTGATGGCTGCCCCTGCAGGGAAAAGTGTATTTGTGGGCATACGCCATTTATCAAAGTAAAAAAATTCTATTTCAGATGTTAGGTTAATACTGAAAATAGCATTTTACACTTTCAGAGCTACTAGAATTTATTGCAGAAAGAAATTGCAGAATACTCATTCGCTTAAAACTTGAATGGTTATTTATCAGTTGCTCTATGAAATCTGTTAGCCGTCTCTTTTCTCAAAGGAGTGTAGCCATTGCAAGGACTCTGTCACAGCACCTCCTTGGGATGACAAAATGACAGAGTTCTGGACATGCTGGTGGGAAGGGGCCTTGGGAAGTCCCATAACCCAGCTTCTCCCTGCAAGTGGGACTGTCGCCAACACGAGATCGGGGCAGCCGTGGATCTGCCTGGGTGACTCATGGAAACCTTCAAGAGTGGCGATTTGGATCTCGGCTAACAGTGTGCTGGGAGAAGATGAAGTGCTAACAGCAGAAGTAATGCCTGTGTGCTAGAGTTAGGCTTTTGATTTGCTTTTCTCTTTTTGGAGACCTTTTTTTCCACTGTGGGGTAAGTACTTGCAGTGAGATAAACAGTTTGGTATTTTACAAACCAACCTTTCAATTTCTGATCTAGCAATAAACTTCACCATAGGAATACAGGGGCATGCTCCTTTACAGCTAATATAATGGTCAGCTGTTTGCAAGTGCTTCTTAGGAATGGATTTTTTTTTAATGTTGCTTTAGGCCCTGTTTAAAAAATTATTTACTGCGTTTAATGTGACATACAGCCATGAAACATTTTAAGTCAGATCATGCGCAGGACAAAGAAACAGCCATGATGAATGTTAATCAAATCAATTTCTATGCAAACTAAAATTCTTGAAATGAAGTTTCCTAGAATTCATTGCCAATGGCTTACAAATACCTACTTTAGATCAGAAATGAGCAGGAGATTCAATGATAATATGTACTGCCTGCTGTATTCAGAAATATTTGTTAATATGATAAAGTGTTTCATATCCTCATCATATCAACTTTGGGTATAATACATTATTTTTGCATCAGCTAAATATAACATTTATGAACTCTTTGGGAATTTTTACAAATTTTATTTGTTTTCCTGAATCTTTCTAAAATATTTTTATTGCCACTGATTTCAGCATCAATTTCAGTTCAAGCCTCATAGAAAAACCTTTTCCTCAGACATAGTCTCAGAAAATTTCGTCAGGAGGCAAAGTACTGGATCTTGAAAATTAACCTTTTATTACTGGCAAAGTGAAACTACTTTCTTAAAAACTACCATGAAATCTCTTTGCCCACTGTTTCGATGCACAGAAAATGAAACTCTCAGTACGGTCACTTTCCTGTGTATTCTTCTGAGACTTGTAAAGTACAAAGTCTCATTTTTCCTATATACACAGCGACACTAAACAAAAACATAACACAACAACAAAATGTACTACAAAGTTCCATTGACTTAAACCTGCTTGAACCACAGCAATACCATACCTGGGGTCTTTCAAGCAATTTCAGTAAACCTATTTCTAGGCCTTAAGATATATTGTCTATATAAAAAGCTAAGTAACATTCATTCCTGCCAGTCTTCCTGCAAAGCTTTTGGCACCAGAGGGATTTGCAGTTCAAATAGAAAAAACAACACTATAGGAGTGGTAGTAAAAGTTGGAATGGCAAAATTCAGCAGTGCGTTTTAATTGATTTTTTAAAATCCAGGCAGTTATTCAAAGTATTTTTATCTCTATAGAGAAAAAGCATTGAAATTACTTAAGGAGGAAGAGTTTTAGAGACACAAGCAGCTTTCAGCAGAGTTTTCTAAAGGAAGCTGGCTCAAACCCTTTAAAAAAATAGCCTGTTTTCTTTTTTCTGAATACTTGAACCTGCCAGAGAAACCACAATTAAGTGAGCTATTACTTCTCTTATTTTTAATGGGTACAAAGTTTAGTCTTGCAAGCTGAAACAGTACAGTATGTACTACAAATGTGCATTTTAGACTTTGGATATATATAAATTCACGGAAGTTGTAAGTATACCTTTTTTTTTCTCTTTAGTCACATGCATTTACAGGGTGTAGACTGGCCAGAGAATGGATGTGGACATGCAAAGAGGGCAGTAGAGCCTAGTACTGCCAGCCCAGGACCATACAGTCCTCTTTCTCAGGAACACACTTAGGAAATTAAAACCATTTGAGTAAATAAGGATAATGCCATTCAGGCAATCTGTAAGTTAATTGCCAACCGATTTACTAGGGATTTGCAACCTACCTTCTGTGAATAGAGCCCTGTGTGTTAATTGGGGACCGAGTGAGCAGTGTTCTGTGTGCAGGCATTTGCACGTGTGTTATCTGCAGTGCATTAACATGCATGGGCAAACTCCAAGTATGGTAGTTCCTGAAAAATATTCTGACAACTTTTCACCTTTTTACTGGTTTTACTTGAAGCCTTGAAGCTTTCGTCCCCCATTTATAAAACATATTTTCATGATTGCCAAATTTCTCAATAAAATAACTTGAAAAGCTGGGAAAAGGTAGGCAAGTGTTTCGCTGTGTTTTCCTTGGCTGTTGGAGGAAAACAGCTGCTGAATCTAATTCCTTAGCGATGGCAGAGTAAGCAATTCATGGATGAGGAGGCAAGCCACCACACCGAGTTAAATCTATCTCAATAAAAGGGCTGAACTGCTGCTACCGACTCACTTACTTACCACCAGCAGGTCTGGGTCAGCGCTGCAGGGCTGCTGAGGAGGTGGCAGAGGCGGTGGAAGGAAAGCAGGAGCCAGGGAAGAGAAGAGCGTGGTGTGTAGGAATGCAGCCCCAACGGCTCGCTCAGATTGCAGGGCAGGGCAGTCCCACCCGTGTCATCACATCTGCTGCAAAACGGTGGCGAGCCGGGAGCTGGGTTCCCCACACTCTGTCACCCTGGGGAGTCTCCACCCTCTCCCTGCGCGCTGGGGAAGCCAGAGGGCTTTGTGGGTAGGGCAGGGCCAGGACAAGCCACAAGTTTCACCGTTTTTTCTCTTAGCTGAACAAGTTGTAAGCGAGCTGCAGCGCAGCACCTCATTGGGAGCTGCCCCAAACCAACCACGTTAGTAGTGGTGACATTTAAATGAAGTATAGCATCTCCACCTGCTAAAGGCTCTCAGTGATGGCTGAATCTGGTAGAGCTGGCAGGGCGTGATGAATGACAGCGTGGCATGTCGGACGAGGCACAGCTGGTTGTGAAGTCTTCTCGCCCAGCGGCCTGCAGACGGGTACTACCTTGGTATTTTTTCCTTCAGTTCAAAATACCTGCAATAATGCAAAGGCTGTACTGAGCCCATCAGAGTGGGGTTTTCACAGGATAATATGTGGGCGTGTAATTGATGCTATGGAGGGAACCAAAGCCGAGGCAGCCTTCTGAGTTCATTAACCCCAAAGATGAGGTTGGCCAGGCTCTAGGGGATGCTGAAGGAACTCCTTCAGTTCAGCTGGGCTGCCTGCGCTTGGCCAGTGTCCCAGGCACCGTTCTGCAGGCGGGCTCTGCCAGCACTTTAACAAGAGCACGAACCCATGAAGTCACAGTCATTCTCCTTGGCAGAGGGACGCAGAAGAGCACGTTACAGATAGCTTCCAGTTAAAAGCATGAGCTTTATGCTCTCGTTTGCCTAGCAAGACATCACTAATTAGTAAACACCAAGGCTGCCGTAAGAGCTGTTTGGGTCAGAAGATCACAAGGCCAGCTTTTTTAGCTGGCTGTAACCTGGGATGGGTAAGTATCTCATCGTTCAGGAATCACACTCCTGGGATCTTGTTCTTTCCTTTATCACTAATTTTATCATAATTAACTCTGTACTGTATTCTTTCAAGACTTATAAGCATCCTAGCAGCTAGTGAAGACAATTACATAGTCCCTGTAGCATTTGAGAAGGTGCACATATGACCAAATAGGTGCAAAAATACTGTTACCTCACACATAAAATTATTTCATCCATGCCCCGGAAAAGTACAAGTTAAATCACCACGATGTTAACATCACACATTTTACTTGACTGGCAGGTTTCCCAGCAGGTTCCCTGCTGCTCAGAGTGGGCTGCATTTCACTGGTGTGTTCCTCCTGAATTTAGGCTCACCGCTATACTCCTCCGCAGCCCTGCCGTCCCTTGTCTTGCAAGTGTCTTGCCTCTATTTTGCTTTTTAGACCAAAGCCTTGCATACTTGAAAATTAACATACCTAGGAAATAGTTAAGACCTTTGTTTCCTATCAGTGAACACAACAGTCCCTAGAGCTGCTACCACCCATGCTGGTGAAATTGCACCTAATCACCCTGTTGGTTGTGGTGGCACTTGGGGAAGATGAGTGTGTTGCAGAACTGTGCCTCCAGCAGACTGTGGTTGCCTCGTGCCCACTCAGTGGCATGCATTCCCACCACCCCAAGGAGAAAAAAGTCCTCCAGGGGTTGTCCACAGCTGAGGAGAGAAAAGAGATGCCAAAGGACCCGACACACATGTAATCCCATTTGCTAGCCACGCTGGAAATGGTGAAGCAATATGAGCAACAGGAGAAGTTAGTTACTCTATCTGTTGTTGGGTGTAAAAAATGCTGTTCCTTTATCAGAGCGGTCTCTCCCACAAGCTCCTAACAACCCCGCTCTGTGCCCGCTGTCGTACTTTGCCTCCCAGCTGGCTGATTTCTTTGAGGCAGCAAGTCCCAGGGAGGGAGTTAGGGACCAGAGGTGGCAGGCACTGCACCGACTGTGAAATGTCACAAACACAAACAAGTAGAGGGGCAAAGGCAACTTGATAGATACACTCCGTTTTTACATCCATTCATTGCTGTTCTAATATGTACCAGGGACTGATATGTTTCCTTCCCGTTGCTGTGACCTTGTGCCTGTGCAGAAATGTCCTGTCGTGGGGGGAAAAACGCCTGTGGGCAAATAGCAGCAGCAGGGCATTTCTGGACAACTCTTTCTCGTCTGTATGCTGGACTATTAAGCAGAGAAGCAAGTGGGCCGCTTCAGCATCCTCTTCCCTGATGCCCTCTAGTGACTGACACTCTGCTCTCCCGGCTCATTCTACATAGAGGATTTCTAAAATACAGAGCTGCTTAGAGGCCAGGGCCGGGAAGAAAATAAGTAGTACAGAGTTTGTCCAGAAACTGGGCGGTCTGGTTTGGTTTCCTGCCTCCCGCGGGCAGTGGCCGGCTCTTACTCGGGCTGTGCGCGGTGGGGCGGGAGCCCCCCCAGCGCGGGGGCTGCGGGCCGGG
>NW_008825107.1:257656-260971 GCF_000699105.1 Pygoscelis adeliae
CACGTGGGACGCCATAGAGAAACCAGGGGGTAAGGCCTGATGTGGCTTGCCCTGTGGGGAGCAGTCTGCAGGGCTGGCTACAAGCTGCCCTAGAGCATCTTCGGGGGGTGTTCCTGAGCAAGGCCCTGATCCTGGTACAGCTGGGGTTCGTGTCTGGGCTAGGTGGACCAGAGGGAACCCCCTGCCCTGCACCCTTTCCCTGCCTGGCTGCTTAGCTGAGGAAGCAGAGCAACTCAGGTCCCTCCTGTACTCCAGGAGCACCAGATGATGTTCCTCTATTGCTTAAGTACCCCTTGTGAGTGTGAGAGTACTTACACAAGCAATAGAGGATGCTCCTCTATTGCTTAAGTACCCACTCAAGAGTGTGAGTGGTCCAGCTGGGGCTGCACTCACAGGCACAGTTCCCTGCAGAGGGGGGAGAAGCTGCTGCCGCCCTTGGATTTGCTGTATGGAATGGTCACGGTTGGCAGAGAGCAAATAAAGCCTGAAAGGCTAGAGCCCGATGACTGCTTGCCTTCACCAACAGCTAATGCAGAGGGTTACAGGGCTGGGCCCTCCCAAGAGGGAGGGCTGCCCCCACCACAGTTCCCAAGCATTCCCTAAAACTGCATGTGAGGTCCTGGGCTGTGCAGTTCCCCCTACCTCCAACATCACACACAGGAGCAGAAAACAGAAATTCAGTGCTGGGTTTGCGGCTCAGAAAAAGACTAAGAAGTCCTGTGGTTTTGGGTCTTAAAAGCAGAGCCCTGTGTTTCTGAAGCTCAGAGAAAGACTAAGTAAGTCAGTCCTGCGTTTCTGGGACTCAGAAAAAAAACTAAGAAGTGCTGCATTTTTGTGACTTGGAAACAGAGCCTCGGGGGGGGACTTCGGGAGGGCAGGGTGCATGGACCCCTACTGGAGGTGGGGGTCCGCTCGCATTGGTCCTCAAAGTTAGGGAGGCTGGCATGCACCAGGTCAAACTCAACGTCCGAGACTGGGGGGAAAAGTGCTTTTCTCCAACTCTTTATTCAAGATTTGTACAATGACTGGCAGTTATTAAATAATTACTCAATATTTAGACAATGTACAATTATGACAGTTCATATTCAAGTTATGACAGTGATTGATTTACGACCTCGCCAAAAGCCCAGACTGCTGTGAGTAGCTGGAGCTTCAATTAGCTTATAACAAGAAGCAGCTTCTGGAAGCAGTAGGAGCATCTCTTGTCCCGAGTGTGTTGGAGCTGAAATAACTCAGGGCTTCAAATAACCTGAGGTGGAACATCAATTGCCCGTAAGGAGCATCTCATGTCCAGGAAGCATCTCATGAAGCTGGAGCTGGCATTACCTGAAACTCAAGAGATGCCTAAGTGTCCATAACCCGAGCTGTAACAAGAGGAGGAGCATCCGTCAGCAGGAGCATCTCGTATCCCAACTGTGCAGTAGCCAGAACTGCGATTTGGAGCTGGAGCTGTAAGAAGCAGGAACTGGAGCTTCAAATATCTTGGACGCTTCAGCTTCTGACAGTGAAGAAGAAGAGCTTTCATTGGCCAGAGCTGTGAAAACCAGGAGCATCTCTAATCCAGAGCATCCAGTAGCTGGAGTGTCTATCGGCTGGAAACCAGGGTGTCTGTCAGCCAGGAGGGCACAGGCAGGGTTGTACCCTACAAGGACCTCTTCCCAGCAGGGAGCCTGGCCTCTTCCCTTGGGGATTAAATCCACGCCATGTGCTCCTCACTGTGTGGAGGGTCTCTCTCAGTCCGGTTGCTGAGGGCAGAAGTGAAGTGGGGGTCACCCCAGCTCTCTTGGGGCAGCCCTGTTGCGAGGGGGCACAGGCTGTGGGGTGTGAGTGAGGTGGCAGCACAAGGCAGCGGTGTCTCCTCTGTACCTGTAAAAAGGGAGGGAAACTGATTGGTCAGAGCTCCTGGGTGCACAGCCCCAGAGACCCCACAGGAGATGCCTGTCCCCCTCCCCAGCCGAAGAGTCACATTTCTCCCCAGAAGGGCCGGCCAGAAAGAGCATCTTGCTCAAACCCCTCTGCTAAGCAAGGTGCATTTCAGCACAGCACAGAGGAGCACAGTGACTGAGAATGGGCTGTTCCCAGCCTGGGACAACTTCGCTGCCGATTGGGTCAGACCCCAGCAGCTTTTGCTCCACCTTCCCTGAACTCTCTTTGCATCTCCCAGCCCCCCAAACGCAGGGCACAAACCTCCTGGGAAGAGCTTTGGTCTGGGGGGCTGTGGCAGCTCCCCACATGGTACCGACCCCCCTCGGGCATTGTTTGCCCCACACCCGTGTTCATACAGTGCCAAGAGAGGCAGTAGGGGCAGCCCCACAGCCCAGCCAGCCCCCAGAGGGGATCAAGCGCTCACCCACCACCCTCCTTCCCTGCCAGTACCCAGGGCCCAACCCTGACCCTCTGCCCAGGGAGCCCCCAGCCACTGTTGGGCTGGACGATCAAGCGCTCACCCACCACCCTCCTTCGCTGCCGGTACCCAGGGCCCAACCCTGACCCTCTGCCCAGGGAGACCCCAGCCACTGTTGGGCTGGACCCCAACAGCTCTCGCTCCACCTCAAGTCCCTGGCCGCAGGGGAGAGGGACCCTCAGCCCAGCTGTGGGAGCAGCCACAGAGGCAACCCAGTAATGGACTGGCCAAGAGGGACAGCTGCTGAGCTGGGAGCTCCAGGCATCCCTGATGAGCTCAGCAGGGAGCTGAGACCTCCTTGTGAGCCAGGACACACAAACCGCAACAGCCAGCACAGAAACCATGACAACGAGCTGACCTTGCAACAACAGCTACTCTGGGAAGCAGTGTCCTACGCCGTTATGTGTCTACACTAAAAAGGTATAAGTAACGCGATACCTACCCAAGACAAGCTTCTCTGCAAGAGCTGCTCTGCAGACATCTCCCAGACAGAAAGACCCTTGCCAGGGATGCCTGGCTGACTCCCGACTCCATGACATGGATCACCTGTGACAAGAGGCTTTTCTGTCACTGCCGCTCCTGGCAGCGGATTGGTGAGTTTCATGCCGGTAACACCTCAAATAATACATACAGGTGTGCCTATAGGTAAGTGACCATAAGTACGTACTTGCTTTATTAGTGGTCATTTGTAGTAATTTGTAGTAACTTGTAATAAATTCACAGAAACAAAGCTTTGTGTACTACAGCATCCTACTGACGTGCGGAATCAAACTTCACGACTCAAGAGAGTTATAAAGCAGGTATGTTTATTACGGTGCCGGGTGCAAGGGGGATAGCTCCTCCTAGCTTGCACACTGTGTGTTGCATCAACTGTCCCTTATATGGTTCTGCAGTGTACATATTCATTGCCA
>NW_008825107.1:261187-264674 GCF_000699105.1 Pygoscelis adeliae
AGATGGTCACTGAGTGTATACATTCAAGTTTCTGTTGTCTACCCAATTTTTGTAACTTCTGCTAACAATAGGGTTACAGTGTCTTTGCCAAACATTCTATTATGCTTGCAACAGCATCTACGCTATCGGAGTTGCTAGCTACAATAGTTTATGCTAACAATTACCCATTTGTTCCCTAATTCACTACAAGCCCACTGTTGTTACCTTCACACACCCGTGGGTCATGACATCCTCATAAGCTGTGGCAGTGACACCTGCACAGCCTGAGCAGCCCAGCATGGGGCTCCCACAGGGACAGGGACACACGCCTCAGGCTGGCATCGCCCAGCTTGGCTCGGACCGGCCGTGCCAACACCACAGCCCCTGCACAGAGGACAGGGTCCCCAGCAGGGCCAGCCATGTGCCCAGAAACCACCCCCAGAGAAGGGGGAAACCTGCCCAGGGCAGCTCCACACAGCGCTCGGCACCAGCCAGCCCAGGGGGAGGCACCTGTGGACCCTCCCAGTTACACCCCATGCGGTGCCACAGACCTCCTGCCACCCCACACAGCCCCCACATGGCCCCCAGCCCAACCCAGGGATAGGCACCATAGATCCAGCAACACTCAGACCACTCCCCAGCTGGGCAAGCAGCAACAACCAACACCACAGCGGGGTTTTCCTGAGCAACAGCTGGACACAGCCCCAGCACACCTGATCCCGCCATGCTCTGCCATGGGTGCAGCACCACCAACGTGCCTCTGTGGTGTGTCCCCTGAGACCCCCATGCCCTTGCTTGCGCTGGGCATCTCCCACCCTGGCCAGCAGTGAGAGACCCCTGGACCCCAGCTCTGCCCTGACAGCATGGTTGGGTACAGGGCTGTTCGGTCACTGCTTCGGGCACTCACTAGGCATCGCCTGCAGCTCCTGTGTCCCCCGATGCTCCTTGGACAAGGTGGGCGCTGGTGCACCTCACCCAGGCTTGGGGCTGGCTGCTCCTGGCTCCTCGCTCCACTGCCACAGCATTGCCTGTGCATACAAGAGCCCCCTGAGGATGAGGGCAAAGCTGTAGCAAGAACGACCCAGCTCAGCACCAGCAAGGTTTTCCTGGTGGAGAAACACCCAGCTCAAGCCCTGTCCCTGCCCCACAGCATTCCTGGCCATGGGACAGCGGTGTCTGAGAACAGCAGCATGAGTACAGCTGGCACAGACCACTACCAAGGGGTACCTCCTCCAGCTTTCAGCTAAAATACAAATTTTCATGTTTGCTTTAAAAGAAAAAGCAGAACCAGTAGATAACAAGCAAAGACCAGGGACTGGGGAAGAGCCCCAGTCTTAGCCAAAAGACTGGATCAACTAAGGGAACAAAAACTCACTTAAGGTAAGTAGGCTTACCTTAAGTGTCACCCAAAAAGCCCTAGGGAGGAACACGGCAACCTGGGAACAGGAGTAATGCCTGCCCCAGGGTGTGAGCAGCTCTGCCCTGCTCCACACTGGCTGTTGGGGTTTTACTGCCATGTCTGCCTAGGTAAGACAAGAAAGGTGGGATGCTTGCTCTTTCTCTTGGACAGAGGGGTGGCTGTGGCTGAGGGCTCAGGCTGAATACAGGAGAAAACTATGGACAAATTAAGGCAATCAAGACTGACAGATGCAAGTTAACAAGATCGGTTTCCCCCCAGAGAGGAGAAACCCTGTTCCCTCAGTGAGGACAGCCATGCACCCTGGTCTTTACTGCGATAGTGAGAATAATGAGTGGCTGTACCTGTTTCTGCTGGCTGTGCAGCTGTAGCTGTTATCCCAGTAACGGGCCCAGCCGCATCCGTATCCTGGTGTGCTGGGAGCATGCTGTGTCACCCCCTGCCGGTGTGGGCTCAAGGGAGGCCCCACATGGGAACCACAACAATCCTGGCCCCAGCGGGCTGGCCGTGGCCCGAGGGATGGTGGGGAAGCATGATGCAGGACCCCTCGAGTTGGGCATTCATTCACCTGGTCACACAGAGAAGGTTTAACATCACTACCAGAAATGCGTCAGGACCAGAAAAACATCCCTGTCCTGGCCATTGCTTGTGCTGCACGCAGCTAAGGGGCATGGGGACTGCTGCCGGGGCAGGGCCAGCTCTGACAGGGGCTTCCTGCCACCGAGGTGCCTCATCTGGGGGTGCTGTGGGGCATGTCCATGTCCTCTCATGCTCCTCAGACAAGGTGGGCACTGATGCCCCTCACCCAGGCTCAGGGCTGGCTGCACTGCCGCAGCATCGCCTGCACAGACAAGAGCCCCATGAGGACAGGGGGGCAAAGCTGCAGCAAGAGGGACCCAGCTCAGCGCCAGCAAGGTTTTCCCAGGGGACAAACCCTCAGCTCGAGGTCCATCACTGCCCCATATGCAGCCCCACTACTCCCCACAGTGTCCCAGGCTGCCCACAGGGTTTGCGGGACAGAGATGCCTGCCAGAGGGGGACGGGGCAACCCAGGGCACAGCTCCCCAACACGGCGCTGCTCCTTGGGCTCCACAAACAGCCCAGGGGAACCCTGCAAAAGCAGCATCACACAAACCCATCCAGGACTGACCGATGGCTGTGGGACAGGAATGAGTGAGAGCAGCTGGCACAGACCACCGCCAAAGGGCACCTCCTGTAGTCAGTGCATCCTTTGTTAAAAACTGACGTAGGGAAGGCTGGGCCAGCCCAGTCCTATGGAGTCTCAAGAGAGGGATTACAGGTAAGAAAACACCCTGGTCCCGCTGGGATACAGGTGACTTGGAAAGCTAAAGTTACCCCATGACGCAGGGCTGTCTCTGATGTCTTAAAACAAAAAGCTTGTGCAAACAAGAGGAGGAGGAGGAGAATAGTAAAAACCTATACATAAACATAAGAAATGTTGATCTGAGTTAAAATAAAACTCTTGGGTTCGTTTTAAAAGAAAAAATAGACCTGATAGGTAACAAGCACGGACAGAGGATTAGGGAAGAGTTGTCCACAGTATCTTAGCTAAAAGATTGCACCAACTTAAGGAAACAACAACTCAGTTGTGACAAGCTGTTAATGTCACCCCAAAGGCCCCAGGATAGGGACCCTGTCCTGGCCATCACTCGTGCCACACGCAGCCATGGGGCACAGGGACTGCCGCTGAGGCAGGGCCGGCTCTGACAAGGGCTTCCTGCCACTGAGGTGCCTCACCTAGGGGTGCTGTGGGGCACGTCCATGTCCCTTGATGTCCCTGGGACATGCTGCTGCCCCGGTCGGTCTGTTCTGATGGTGCTAAGGCTGAGGGCCATGGTGCTCCCGGGGCAGGACAGCTGCAGCGGTGCCAGTCCTGGCACACAGTACTGGGTACAGTAGCTGGTGTTGTCTCCTGCCCCAGTCCACAAGGATCCCATGGGAGAAATGAGATCCCTGTAAAAAAACAAGCTTGCCACGTCTCTTGAAACACCCAGAGCATTTCCCCAAGCCACATGCCAGTGACCGCCCATGCAGCAGCTGTCTGGCAGGGGCAGACTGCACTGGGACCGG
>NW_008825107.1:264768-265122 GCF_000699105.1 Pygoscelis adeliae
GAGGGCCGGGTGTGTTGGGCCCACCAGCCACACGCACGCCAGCACCACTCACCACCACTGCTTTCCAGGACGGTCTCACCACCAGGAACCTGGACAGTGTTAGTGTCATCTCCATGCCCGCAGAGCTGGCCGGCCTCTCTGGTGGCCCCACAGCAGCAGGACAGTTCTAGGGGCTGCAGCAGCAGGGGCCCAGCACTCCCCTGCCCACACGAGTTCCCTCCCAGGGGACACCCAGGCCAGTCACGCCTTGGACATCCGCCCCCGCCTCCTACCCCCATCTCTTGTATTCTTTCAGCCCACACCCCCCGCATATGTACCCCCAGTATGTGCACCCCCGGGCAGCATGCAGCTTCC
>NW_008825107.1:270511-271524 GCF_000699105.1 Pygoscelis adeliae
GCTGGCAGAGGTGTCTCGATCGCTGGCCCTTGTTCTCGTGGGGGACTTCAACTTCCCGGACATCTGCTGGGAATACAACACGGCAGAGAGGAAGCAGTCTAGGAGGTTCCTGGAGTGTGTGGAAGACAACTTCCTGACACAGCTGGTAAGTGAGCCTACCAGGGGAGGTGCCTCGCTCGACCTGCTGTTCACAAACAGAGAAGGACTGGTGGGAGATGTGGTGGTCGGAGGCCGTCTTGGGCTTAGCGACCATGAAATGGTAGAATTCTCAATTCTCGGTGAAGTAAGGAGGGGAGGCAGCAAAATTGCTACCATGGACTTCCGGAGGGCGGACTTTGGCCTGTTCAGGACGCTGGTTGAGAGAGTCCCTTGGGAGACCATCCTGAAGGGCAAAGGGGTCCAGGAAGGCTGGACGATCTTCAAGAAGGAAGTCTTCAAGGCGCAGGAGCAGGCTGTCCCTGTACGCCGCAAGAAGAACGGGCGGAGAAGACGATCGGCCTGGCTGAACGGGGAGCTTTTGCTGGGACTCAGGAAAAAAAGGAGAGTTTATCGCTTGTGGAAGAAGGGGCAGGCGACTCAAGAAGAGTAGAGGGATCTCGTTAGGTCGTGCAGAGAGGAAATAAGAAAGGCAAAAGCCCAGCTAGAATGCAACCTGGCTGCTGTTGTTAAAGACAACAAAAAAAGTTTTTACAAATATATTAATGACAAGAAGAGAGCCAGGGAGAATCTCCATCCTTTATTGGATGCGGTGGGGAACATTGTCACCGAGGATGAGGAAAAGGCTGAGGTACTTAATGCCTTCTTTGCCTCAGTCTTTAGCAGTCAGACTAGTTATCCTCAGGGTACTCGGCGCCCTGAGCTGGAAAACAGGGATGGCGAGCAGGATGAACCCCCCATAATCCAAGAGGATGAGGTCAACGACCTGCTACATCATCTGGATGCTCACAAGTCTATGGGGCCGGATGGGATCCACCCGAGAGTGCTGAGAGAGCTGGCGGAGGAGCTAGCCAAGC
>NW_008825107.1:271736-272630 GCF_000699105.1 Pygoscelis adeliae
CAGGGAAGTGGTTGAGTCACCATCCCTGGAGGTATTTAAAAGACGGGTAGATGAGGCGCTTAGGGACATGGTTTAGAGGGCATGGTGGTGTTGGGTTGACGGTTGGACTCGATGATCTTGGAGGTCTCTTCCAACCTTAATGACTCTATGATTCTATGATTCTAACAGGAAATTTTTGGGGAAAAAGCTGGAGTAACTTAGACAAGACAAAATGAGCATTTTTGGGAGGAAAAGCTGGGGTAACTTAGAAGGGACAGAGGTGACATTTTTGGGGAAATCCTAAGGTAATTCAGAGGGGACAGTTTTTGGAGAAAGGATGAGGTAATTTAGAGGGGACAGAGGGGACATTTTTTGGGGGAAAAGCTGGGGTTAATCAGAGGGGGCAGAGGTGCCGTTTTTGGCAGGAAAAGTTGAAATAACCTGAGGAGAGAGAGCGGACCTTTTTTGGGGGGGAAAAGCTGAGGTAACTTAGAGGGTACAGAGGGGACATTTTTGGGGTGAAAAGCTGGGGTAACTCAGAGGGGACAGGGGACTTTTTTGGGGGGAAAAGCTGAAGTAACTTGGAGGGAATAGAGGGGATGTTATTTTGGGAAAAGCTGTGATAACTTAGCGGATACAGAAGTGATGTTTTTTGGGTGAAAACAGGTAACTGCAGGACAACCAGGGGATGAGGCCTAGCCAGCACAGGTTCATGAAAGGCAGGTCCTGCTTGACCAACCTGATCTCCTTCTATGACCAGGTGACCCGCCTAGTGGAGGAGGGAAAGGCTGTGGATGTGGTCTACCTGGACTTCAGTAAGGCCTTTGACACTGTCTCCCACAGCATTCTCCTAGAGAAGCTGGCAGCTCACGGCTTAGACAGGTGTACTCTGTGCTGGGTCAAAAACTGGCTGGA
>NW_008825107.1:273475-277893 GCF_000699105.1 Pygoscelis adeliae
GATAGGACGAGAGGAAATGGCCTCAAGTTGCGCCAGGGGAGGTTTAGATTGGACGTGAGGAAAAATTTCTTTACTGAAAGAGTGGTTAAACATTGGAAGAGGCTGCCCAGGGAAGTGGTTGAGTCACCATCCCTGGAAGTATTCAAACCACATGGTTTAGTGGGCATGGTGGTGTTGGGCTGACAGTTGGACTCGATGATCTTAGAGGTCTTTTCCAACCTTAATGATTCTATGATTCTATGAACTCAGAGGGTACAGAATGGATGGTTTTTTTGGGGGGGAACCTGGGGCAACTTAGAAGGGACAGAGGTGACATTTTGGGGGGAAAAGCTGGGGTAACATAGATGAGGCAGAAGTGACTATTTGGGGGGAAAAGCTGGTGCAACTCAGAGGGGACATTTTGGGGGAAGAAGTTGAGCTATCTTGGGACAAAATGAGCTTTTAATGTGTGAAAAGCTGAAGTAACTTAGAGGGACAGAGGGGACATTTTGGGGGGAAAAGCAAAAGTCACTTAGAGGGGAGAGAGATGACAATTTTTAGGGAAAAGCTGAGGTTCCTCAGAGGGGAGAGGGTAAGCATTTTGGAGGGAAAGCGTTAGGTTTCTTAAGGAGGACAGAATAGCATTTTGGAGGGGAAACATGGAGGTGACTGAAGGGACAGGGCAAGTCCCAGGGGAGAGCTCCATCACTGATGAGAGTAAGGTTGAGGTTACTTAGGATGGGGTAAGCATTTTTGAGGGTGACATCTGAGAGGAGGCACTGGCAGCATTTTTGTGGGAGAAGCTATGATGTTGAAAGATGCTAAAAGTAGCAGAAAGGATGAAGATTTTTAGGCCATGCTGAATGAGCTTCTTGGTTTGTGTAGTTATTTTGGCTCTAGGCACTCTGGTCCAGGAGGGATGAAGAGTGGGGCGTATAGCGGGATTTTCATGGAAAAGAAGCATCATCATAGGGACTGATTCAATTTAACAACTGAGCTATGGCATTTTCCTTTATTTAGAGTTCTGAAGCCCAAGATCAAGAGAAACTCATTGTGTGAGCCAACACAGGCAGGACACAGGAACAACCACAAAACCACGGATGAAATGCAAAGAGAAAATTTATTTTCATTACCTTGCCAACCAGGGGATCCTCGAAGCAGCACCCGGGCAGAGGCACACAAGCAGGGACACAGGCACTGCGGAGCTTGGTCCATGCTAGAGGATCACCGAACCTGCTGTGTTCGCCTGTATTTCAGGGATTCACGTAGATGTAGTTTACCACTGTGCCTTGATCTCTCCCACAGCAGGGCAGGAATCTCAAGCATGTTTGATAGGGTGCCTCGAAGTCTATCACTGGCCTATGTTATCTAAACACAGATGTCTACTTGTCCATAAGGCCATAAGGCCAAACAACAATTAGTATCATACATGTATTTTTCGACACCCCAGCTGCAAGTCACTTGAGCGTGTTTACAATCCTCCTCGCCAATCTTCCATTATTTTCCCACACTCATGGAGACATTGTCTCTGGAGGAATGGAGAAGGAGGATCACCAACACCTTCTAGTAAGTTCAGCAAGAGGTTTGCCTTCAGTAAATGGGTGACTGCTCAACTCTTGCTTAGATTTTGGCCTAAGGATAATAAAGTTACTGAAGTAGTGGAACGTATAGCAATGCCTACAGAATACACAGAGCCTCCATGCTCTCCTATCCAGGATGCTCCTGAATTCAATCCCCATCAACCAGATGGTGTCTGGTTTACTGACGGGAGTGCTCGTAAAATACAGGGTAAATGGCAAGGAACGGCTGCTGCTGTATCTGTAGCTGATGAACTTGCAGTAACTGAATGAGTAGGAGGTTCTGCTCAATTAGCAGAGCTCTACGCCATAGTATTAGCTCTTAGAAATGGCATACTGATTCCTATGCTGCATGGGCTGGTGCTACACAATGGCTAGGAAGTTGGGCAAAACGCAATTGGCAGATAGGGAATCGAGATATATGGGGAAGAAAATATCGGGAACAAATATACCAGATCGCCAACTCCCATCCTATTGCTATAGGGCATGTAGCCGAACACCAGAAAAATACTACTCAGGTGGCCAAATGGAACAATATGGCCGACCACCTAGCCAGTATAAATGTGGCAGGTTTTTCCTCTACCTTGAGTGTGGAATGGTTAGCTAAATGGCTGCATGAATGGTTGGGACACATCGGTGCACATGACCTATATCAGCATGCAGCAAGACAAGGCTGGCCAATTTGTAAACAACAAGCAGTTCAACTACCAAGTTGAAGTTCAACTACCGAGGCGAAGGGCTCCGAAGCGGAGGATCGCACCGGGGGACCCTTCCTGAAGCTGCAAAACCGCGGCAAAACCCGCAAAAAGCAAAGGCGCCGGGACTGAGAGGGTGCCCCAGCTGCCCCCCCCGCCCCGCGCCGGAGGTCAACAACAAGCAAGCGTTAGGGAAGGGAAAGTCCTTTGGGGTACTTGGCAAGTTGACTATATCGGACCTGTGACATGTACTTCTGAAGGATGGAAATGTATTACGACTGGAGTTGAAACAGTAAGTGGTTTGGGTAATGTCTACCCTACATGCACTGCATCTGGATTGGCAACTGTAGCAGGATTAAACCGATGGCTTGCTGTGCACCCAGTGCCACAAGAGATACAGTCAGATAATGGTTCATCTTTTAAAAATAAAATAGTACAGGAATGGTGTCTTAAGCATGGAGTTAAGTGGACTTTCCACTTACCCTGTCGACCTCAGAGTAATGGTATAATAGGAAGATGGAATGGGTTGCTTAAACAACAGCTCAAATGGCAAAACAGTAATGGTAATTGGGGGAGGAACTTATGGGAAGCCGTACAAGCACTGAACTCACAGCAGACTCCTACTGTCAGTCCACTATATGGAGGTTATGAACAATCCCCTGTGCTGAACCAACACCAGCGGGATGCTTTGAATACCTCGATGTGGCATCCAGGAGATCGGGTGAGAATCACTCGGAAAACGCTGGGTCACTTTTCAGCACTTTTGAGGGAAAGGAGTATGGGAAACTCTGGATGCTGTTGGAGTGAAATTAATCGTTACTGAGGCTTGGATACGATCCAAGACCTAAGTGTTCTTTCCCTCTCCCTAGGAACTGTTGAACTCCTGTACGACTACGTGAAAAGCTGTTGTTGAACCTGCAACCTACGGAAAGTATGCATCTAGAAAGTACACTAAGTATTCCCTGGAACTTTGTTAATACTCTCTATGGTAAAGTGCTATCACTGGAAACAATGTTAACATCTAAAAAGACGGCAACCTTCACGTACTGGACAATTCTAATCCTCGTGTTGGGGAATCTGGTATTCTATCACATAAATGTAGATGCACCATGCAATAACCAAGCAAACCCACAGAAGCTGGTAACCTCTTGCCTTAACGTGGACAGTGAGGCCCAAAATATCCAAAACCCACCAGTGGGACAGCGAGAACCAAGGTATCCACCTGACCACGCACATCAGCCTTACCTTTTGCTTAAGCATTAGTAGTGCGTATCCAGGAATCTGGACTTGGGTTGGAGAGACTAATACTCGCATTATAGACGGGGACACCGCCCTACAATATGATCACAATACCACTGAAGGACCTACTAAGTTTGTCCTTTTACACAATTGCACACATGTAACAATATCAGATAAACCCAACAAGGGATGGCAATGCCTGCTGCAAATGGAGCCGTTGGGATTAGTTATGGGAGTTTGTGTGCCAATGAACCGTCGAGGTCATGGTTCGTGTACCACAGTGGGCGGTATGTAATTTGATATTTCCCTGGTTCCCACTACCACTACTACACCACCAGCAACGGTTGCCGAAGGCTTTCCTGAAAGATTTTCAGTTTTTACTTCTGAAGTACATGAATTTTACTTTAAGATTCGCTGGGACAATGTTAATATTAGTAAAGTGTACCCAAATTGCTCACAATGGACAATACCTGTATGTAATCAATGGCTTAAGTCTCACTGGGAAATCCGCACAGCTAGAGATCTTCCAACAGGATTGGGAGCTGCTGGCTTGGGCACAGGAGTGTTAAATTCTACGGACTTAGAATCACAGAATCATTAAGGTTGGAAGAGACCTCTAAGATCATCGAGTCCAACCGTCAACCCAACACCACCATGCCCACTAAACCATGTCCCTAAGCGCCTCATCTATCCGTCTTTTAAATACCTCCAGGGATGGTGACTCAACCACTTCCCTGGGCAGCCTGGTCCAATGTTTAACCACTCCTTCAGTAAAGAAATTTTTCCTCACATCCAATCTAAACCTCCCCTGGCGCAACTTGAGGCCATTTCCTCTCGTCCTTTCGCCAGTTACTTGGGAGAAGAGACCAACACCCACCTCGCTACAGCCTCCTTTCAGGTAGTTGTAGAGAGCAATGAGGTCTCCCCT
>NW_008825107.1:279004-280137 GCF_000699105.1 Pygoscelis adeliae
GGCGCTGCAGTCCCAGGCCCTCTGCAGGCCAGGCAGTGGCTTGAGCCCCCCGTAAGCAGGGGTGCAGCCTCTGGCTGCTGCTTTGTGTGCCCAGCTCCATTTGCCCAGGGTGCCTGCCTCAGAGCCCAGCCAGCTCCAGCACCGTCTGGAACCCTGCTGTGCGTCACTTTGGTGAGAAAAGCTCATGGGTAGGGGGTGGGCCAGTGGCCGGTAGTGCTGTGGGGTAGTGCTCTGGGGGTCGGAGTCCCTCTGTCCTCCAGGCAGAGGAATGATGCTTCCCAGCTCTAACTGTGTCCTCCTTCCTTTGCAGCAGCCGGTGCGGAAGAAGGAAGAGGCATCGTGTGGAACTGCGAGGCAAGAGTGAGCACGACATGTTATTCATGGGTACCCAATAAAATGCGTTTCCAGACTCTGTGTCACACATACAGCAACTTACATACCCAATTTTGCTCGAACTCCTGTCAATAAAATTGCACTACACACATCATTGTAACTTTGCAACCACGGTTGCAGTCGTGGCAGTCGTGAGGCTGTTGTGTCTTTCTCCTGGGTGCTTCCGAGTGGAACCTCAGGGATCACGAGGTGGTTTCCGGGCAGGAGTTTGGCGACATCGCAGTACTGCAGAAGAGGTCTTGCGGTAGGATTTTGGGAGTGCTGCAGTGTTACCGTGGAGGTTTTACGGGAGGAGATGGTAATGCTCCCGTTGAGCAATATTAGGGCAGTTATTTTGGTGGTACTGCAGTGTATTTCGGGGGTGTAAGAGCTGGAGGGGGCTGGTATTGCAGTGTCCCTGTGGTGCCTTTACAGTCTGAATTTGGCGGTACCGCCGTGTCCAAGGGGAGGTTTTACAGGCAGGGTTTGGTGGCACCGCAGCGCCACCGGGGAGGTTTCACAGTCCAAGTCTGGCAATACCGCGGTGTCCCTAGGGAGGTTTTACAGTCAGGGCTCGGTGGTACTGTAGCGCCACTGGAGGTTTTACCGTCCAGGGCTGGCGGTGTCACAGCAGGAGGCGGCTGCGCAGGCACCACTGACAGGCAAGACGAGTGAGTGGCGCCCCTCCCCTCAGCTTCCAGTGGAAATCCCTCCCTCTCCCAGCAACCGCAGCGGCCATTGGCTACGGAAGTTCCTGTCCT
>NW_008825107.1:281186-288686 GCF_000699105.1 Pygoscelis adeliae
CAGAATTGGGGGTCTGGTCATGTTGGTCTCTGAAGTTAGGAAAGCTGGCATGCACAAGGCTGAACTCAATATCTGAGCTAGTCTCTGGGGGCAGAGGTGCTTTGTTCCCAGCTTTTTAGACAAGGTTTGTACAACCACCGGAATAGTTATTAAATAAACAATATTTAGACAACATACAATTAGGACAGTAACATTCAAGTTATGACAATGATTGATTTATAGTCTTGCCAAAAGCCCAGGCTGCTTTATTTAGCTTTTAACAAGACGGAGCAGTTAAACCAGAGCTGTAATTGGGTGGAGCTTCAATTAGCTTGTAACAGGAAGGACCTTCTACAATCCAGAGCTGGAAGCAGCAGGAGTATCTTTTCTCCAGCATGGGCAGTAACTGGAGCTAAAATAACTCAGGGCTTCAAATAACCTGAGCTAGAACATCCACTGTCGAGCTGAAATTACTTGAAGCATAAGTGTCCATCAGCCAGAGCTGTAACAAGCAGGAGCACCTCGTGTCTGGAGTATCCAGGAGCAGAAGCTGGAGCTGGAATTACCTGAAACTGAGAAGCCCAAGTGTCCATCTGTTGGAGCTGCAGTATAGCTGGAGTGTCTATTAGCCAGAAGTGGAGCATCTCATATCCCAGCTGTGCAGTAGTCAGAGCTGTGATTTGGAGCAGGAGCTGAAATAACTTGGAGTTTCGAATACCTGGAGCCGTGAGAACCAGGAGCATCTCTTATCCAGAGCGTCCAGTAGCTGGAGTGTCTATCAGCTGGAGCTGTAACAAGCCAGGGTGTCTGTTAGCCAGGAGCCATGCGGGTGCAGGGAGGCAAGTCATCCTTCTGTGAGCAGGGAGCCCAGCCTCTTCCCTCAGGGATTAAATCCACATCATATGCCCCCCTCTGTGTGGAGGGTCTCTCCCAGTCCTGTTCCTGAGGGCAGAAGTGAGGTGGGGGTCCTCCCAGCTCTCTTGGGGCAGCCTTGCTGTGAGGGGGTGCGGGTGAGGTGGCAGCACGAAGCAGCAGTCTCCTCCCTCTCTGTGAAGGGGAGAAGAAACAGAGCTGGGTGCACAACCCAGCCCTGCACAGCCCCAGAGACCCCACAGGAGATGCCTGTCCCCTCCTCAGCCAGAAGAGTCACGTTTCTCCCCAGAGGGCAGGTGAGAAAGAGCATCTTGCTCAAACCCCTCTGCTAAGCGAGGTGCATTTCAGCACAGGACAAAACAACAGGGAGCAGCACTGGGGCTACCAATGCGGTGCAGCTGGGTTGGACCCTAGCAACTCTTGTTCCACCTTCCCTGAGCTCCCTTTGCAGCTCCCAGCCCCCCAAATGTGATGCACAAACCACCTGGGAGGAGCTTTGGTTGGGAGGGGCTGTAGGAGCTCTCTACACAGCACTGATCACTCTTAGACATCACCTGCCCCATGCTTGTGTTTGTACAGTGCAGCAGGAGGCAATGGGGGCAGCGCCCCCCCAGCCCACCTCCAGCAGTCCCTTAGCCCAGCTGCAGGAGCAACCACAGAGGACCCAGTAACAGACTGGCCAAGAGGGACAAGTGCTGAGCTGGGAGCCCCAGGCATCCCTGATGAGCTCAGCAGGGAGCTGAGACCTCCTTGTAAGCCAGAACGCATGAACTCCAATGACAGCAAGCACAGAAACCATGACAACAGCAAGCTGACCTTCCAGCAACATCTGCTCTGTGGTGTCCTTCACCCACTTAACATGTCTACACTACAAAGTAACATGGTACCTACCCAAGACAAGCTGCTCTGCAGAATCTCCCCGGACAGACAGATGCTCGCCAGGGATGCTTGGCTGGCTACCCACTCTGTGATGTGGACCATCTGTGACAAGAGGCTTTTCTGTCATTGCTGCTCCTGGCAGCAGTTTGGCAAGTGTCATGCCGATAACACCTCAAATAATACATACAGGTGTGCCTGTAGGTAAGTGACCATAAGTACGTACTTGCTTTACTAGTTGTGATTTGTAGTAACTTGTAGTAAATTCACAGAAGCAAAGCCTCTCTATCCTTGTGTACTACAGCATCCTACAAACCTGCTGTAGTGACATTCACACACCTGTGGGTCATGTTGCCCACATATGTTGTGGCAGTGCCACCTGTGCAGCCAAATCAGCCCTGGCCTGGGGCTCCAACAGGGACACATGCCCCGGAGTTGGCATTGCCCAGCTCAGCCTGGTGCAGCCATGCTCACCCCACAGCCCCTGCACAGATGATGGGGTCCCCAGCAGGGCCAGCCCTGCACTCAGAACTTGCTCCCAGAGAAGGGAAACCTGCCCAGGGCAGTTCCACTTGGCACCGGCTAGCCCAGGGGGAGGCACCCGTGGACCCCTGCAGTGATACCCCATGCAGTGCCCCAGGCCTCCTGCCACCCCACAAGTCCCCACATGGCCCCCAGCCCACTGCAGCCCGCACCTGCCCCAGGGACAGGCACCACTGCCCCCAGCAACACTCTTGAGTGCTCCCCGCCCTGGCGAGCAGCAGCAACCAACACCACCACCCACAGCAGGGTTTTTCTGAGCAATAGCTGGACACAGCCCTGGTGTGTTCTACCCTGCTGGGCTCTGCCACAGGCACAGCACCTCTTGCAGCATGACCTCAAGACTCCCGTGTCCTGGCCAGCAGCGAGACCCTGCTCAACCCCGATTGTGTGTGGGACTGTTTGGCCACTGCTTTGGGCACTCACCGGGCATTGCCTGCAGCTCCTGTGCCCACCAGTGTTCCTTGAACAAAGTGAGCACTGGTGCCCCTCACCCAGGCTCAGGGCTGGCTGCTCCTGGCTCCTCACTGCACCGCTGCGGCATTGCCTGCAAGGACAAGGTCCCAGGGACCCAGGTCCCTGCAGGAGTCAGAGCTCTGTCCCCGGTCCCAATGGCCCAACCACTGCATGTGTTGGGGGGGAAACAGCCCTGGAGAGGAGACCCCCATGAGCAGGGATGGGCAAAGCCATGGCGCCCCAGCAGTCCCTGCCAGGATGGGCCAAGGGGTAGAAAAAAAACAGGAATGACTGTCATAACAACCATCACAGTGGGAGGGGAGATGGGGGCAGGGGGTCCGCAGGAGCCCCATGCTGGGGACACAGGGCTCACCTGTCACTGGAAAGGGGGGACCCCAGCACTCATGGGTGGCTTTGAAGACCTTGGCCCTGGGTGCTTTCAGCTCATCCATGAGCTCCCAGAGCAGCAGGGCTGTCACTGAACCGGCCATCCCAAATCCCGCAGCTGCCTGTGCCAGGGGGGAGGCTCAGACCCAGCCCCACACCCCTGCTCCGTGCCTGGTGGGCTGCAGGTGATAGGTATTTGGGACCAGCAGCCAGAAGCAAGCAGATGTGACCCAGCACACCTGTGGGCCATGCACAGACCAGCACAGTGACATCTGTCTCCGCAGCAGACACACACTTGTCAGCTCCGAGCTCGGGCTGTCACCATGCCACAACCACCTTCTCCTGCTTCTCTGTGCGTGTTTAGAGTGTGCGAACACATGCATACGCGCTGTCAGCAGGTTCACAGCCTCACCCCTTCACGCCAGGGATGTGATGGTGCTGCAGCCACTGCGAAAAATGCAACGGGATGTCGGAGTTTACTTGGATCGGTGTTGACGGCGGAGCGGGAGTTGCGAATCCGGAGTAACGACAGATCCCAATATGGGTATGGTCATTCTCCTTTATTCATACTTACAACAGGGTTTATATAGTTATCTACCATGGACACGCGCTTCATAACAACCTATAACTGGTTAACTACAACCGTTCACGCGCTCACAACTCCTTCCTCATTGGAGGCTGACGGCTGGCCACGCCGACCCTCGCTTCTTCCCCATCCCGGTTGTAGTTCTGCTTTTGTTGTTTATCTGCTGGCGAGGTTCCTCCTTCTGCCCAGTGGAGGGCGGTCAAGGTCGTCAGCAGTCTTCATCAGCACACCCCTACTACTGCTCAAAACATGGGTTGCTCAGGGGCACTAGGTCGTGCCCCTGCTGTATCAGCCACTCCTCCACAACGGGAGCTGCGGCAGGGAAAACAAGGTGGGTGGGAAAGGAATTTTTGAATAAAACCCACTCCTGTTCTGGAGGTGCCAGGGACAGAAGCACAGACGTGCCAGAGCCTGAGGGTCCTGTGCAGCCCCAGCCCACCACCACTCTGGGCAAAAAGCACCTTTTTTTCTGTTAAAAGCAACAAAGCTTAAACCAATCTGAGCCAGCGTTCGGCAGCTGCAGAGCAACCCCAGCCCCAGCATTACCTCTTCCCTGTCCTTTGCCATGGCAGGTAATGGATAAACCCCTACACACCCAAGCCCCAGCAAGGTGCAGATTGTCCCAGCTCTTCCACCAGTGTTTTGCACCCAACACCCACAGCTGCAGGGGTTTCACTCCACAGAGAAGCACCGCCCACGCGACAGGCTCCTAACAGGGTTTGTGAGGAGGGAGCCGAGTGGGACTGCGATCCCTACGCCATCACACCCCCACTGCTGCCTTCTGTGTCTTGGTGCTGGGGACGGTCCAGGCAGAAATGGGGATGGGTTCAGTGCTCTCGGGCCTCTCCGAGCACAGGGTGATGCTGTCACCAGCTCTGCATGCTGCCGGTGTCCATGGAGAAGCTGAGCTGTCCACAGCAGGCTTGGCTTTTGTTTTGTTTTATCTTGTCACTGAACTTTGTGGGCTGGTCTCATTGCAGTGTGGATCTGCAAGAGAAAGTCTCCTTTATCTGATAACCTCAGCATTGCTCTGACTGCACAGCATACGAAAGTACAATGCTGTCCTCTGGTGCTGCAGGAGGACACAGAGAAATAAATAACACACAGGCAAGAAGACAAACTCTGCTGTTTATTGCTGGTGTTACCCAGGGAAGGGGGGGAATGAACCACAATCAAGGCAAACCCCCCTGCGATGCATTTCCCAAGGGCCAGGGCAGCGGTGACTCCTGCTCGCAGCAGCTCCGCAGGGTGTAGCGAGGATGGTGGCATCTGCAATGGGATGGGAGAGGAGGGTCAGGGAGCAGGGCCATGCCTTGCCACACCATGCACGTGTGTGTGTATGTGTGTCTGTCTGTCTGTCCTGTCCCCCCCCCAGTCCTGCCTCACTGGACCCAGGTGGTGGGCCCTGAGCAGATCCCCCATCCTGCAAGAGGTTCCCAGCAACATTTTGCTGCGGGACAGGTCACCCTTTCACCTGGCCATTGCTGTTTCAGCACCGCACCAACCCCATGTCTTAAGTCAGGCATCGGTGGAAAGGGAGACTCTGGGAACCCACTTGGCTCTGTGCAGCAGTGACTTTATAAACCAGCACCAGTACGCCCAGCTTACCAGAATATGCCCAGCTCCTTCCTCCGGTTGATGTCTCTCTTCAGCTGGCAGAGCGCGCACATGGGGCAGCACATGGTGGAGGCGCAGTCACCCAGAATGGAGCCCTGCGGAGCAAGGGACATTGTATGAATAATCCCTTCCCACGTCAGCTTTTAAGTCTTCCTGTTTTTCATCGTCAACACCCCTGGGCAGCTCAACCCTGGCCCCACAGCACACTGCCGCTCATGCCCAGCGAGGACTGGGATGAGGCAGTGTGCGACGGGATTACCTCCGGCCCACAGCAGGGATGCAGATGTGTCCCTGGCTCCCTGCCTGCAGGGCTGCCCATGCAAGTCCCTGCCACTGCTCTTCCCATCGGGCACCCCTTTCTCCTTCCCTGAGCTGGCACCCCAGCACCCAGCTCATGGCTGTCACTGCCAGCGGGGCAGGCCTCGCGGTTGGTCACTGACCGGGATGTTGTATCTGGTGCGGTAGAGCGTCCTCATGGCCACGCTGGGGCCGCACAGGCAGCACTCGTTCATGTCCCCAGCCACTTGGCACCCCAGGCAGGTGAAGCAGAAGGCTCCACAAATACCTGTGGGGCAGCAAGACACAGGCTTGGCTGAGGAGTGCAAAGAAAGAGGAAAGGGGGGAAAGCCGGCTGGGGATGCAGCTGTGGGAGCCATGGCTCTTGACCTCAGATGAGAGCTGCTCTGCCACTGGTACCCACAAAAATGGGGTTTGCGGCAGGGGTGATGCCACAGAAAGAGCGGGGAAAACACCAGAAACACATCGTGACCCAACACCAGGAACGAGGGGTATGTGTGTACTCACACACGCCGAAGTCGGAGCAGCAGTCCAGCAGCCCTGACTGCCACTCGCCTACCCGCGGGGCAGCTGAAAACTGGGGCTGAACTGTTATCACGTGGTGAGAGGCCATTGCCAGCATGCGGTCAGGTCCCTCCAGGCAGTTTGTGGTCTGGAAAGAAAAGCCATCAGAGAAAGATGCCACAGGTGTTTCTGAAGTGGGTGTCTTGCTCAGGCTGCTGCATTCAAAGACTGAGAGGGCAGAACAGGTCCTGAGGGGTCCCCACTGCCAGGGCACTGCCACCCCCACTGCAAAGTGGGGGGCACAGCTCTGCCAGGAGCTGCTGCTGCTGCTGTCCTTTGCAGCAAAGCTCTCCCCAAAACCAGCCCCCCACCAAAGGCAGCAGCACCTCATCCCCCTGCCTATACAAGTAAAATGCCTCTGTAAAAAGAGGTCCTGCTTCAGAGCCTCAGTGCTTCAACGCTTCAATCCTGTCTTCTCATCCCCAGTTCATCTTTCATCATTATCTGCTTAAAATGGTAATTTTTTTTTTATGTTCACAGTGTCCCAAAGCTACTACAGCTCAGTCCTAGTCTTTCCCAAGCTCTCAATAGTCACCTTAATCCTTGCTTTGTTCCCTGAACATCTCAGCCTGTTTGCCTCCCCCTCTCCCTTCCTTCTTCACCTGCTTTCTTAGCAGGCTTCAAGGCAGTGGGTTTTCCTTGTCCATCACCCTAAGCTCAGTCACCAGTTCCCATCCCTCCTCCACTTGCCTATCTGTGCCAGTGCCTCGTCCTCATCCTCCTCTCCCCGAGTTCCCTGGGGCCACCATGGCCCCTGGAGCTCCACTCCTGCCCATCCTTCCCCAGTGAAAGGCTGCAGCCTCCGAGAGCAGCAGAGCTCCTGCCCTGCAGCACCATCCCCAAGCTCACCTGACCCATGTAACGACTCCACCTACACCTCCATCTCCACTTCCAGGTGTGGCCCCTTCCCTCTCTGCTGCCACCTGCAAGGCACAGCACCACCCTCTGCCATTCTCACTTCAGCTTCAGAGCTTTAATTTAAAAAAAAATAAAATAGAGGATGCTCTCATAGGAACTTCCATACAGACACTTCCTGCCCTGTGCCCAAGCTCGGCACCGCTCTGCTAAGCAGCACAGGGATGAGATGCAAAGGCTCCCGTGCTCTTACAGCTACAAGGGCTCTCTCCTGCTCCCAACGCACAGCCACACATCCTCAGCAAAGAAATCATCAGCGGGAAAGCAGCCTGAACTTTGGACCCTGTAACAGTGGGTTGCTGCTCCTGTGCCCGGGAAGGGTCCCAGGGCAGCTCCCCAGCGAGGAGCGAGGGCAGCTCCCTCGCTCCGCAGTGAGGTCCTCTCCAGCTGCCACGGCTCTGCACGACGCA
>NW_008825107.1:288808-290234 GCF_000699105.1 Pygoscelis adeliae
CTGCCACTGCAGCCCCTCTTCTTGTCGGGGTGGCAGCCGGGGGGGGGGATGCCAGGCAGGGGCAGCATGGGGGTCCCATGCAAGGACAGGGATGCCTAGCAGCAGGCAGGACCGCAGGGACCACAGGGAGAAGTGCGTGCGGGCGCAGCAGCAGGAGAAGGTTTAAGGGCAGGACCCCACCAGCCTCCCGTGCCAAAGGAGGTGCTCCCCCACCACTAGATAACAAGACTAATAGCAGCGCACAGTGAAAATGCAGACGGGCAGTGCTCACTGCCACACACATGCTGTGCCTTTTGCAGGCAAGGCTGACCACAAACTTTCCCTTCCTCTCCCCAAGTACCAGCGTACCACATCCCTGCACAGATGGAGGCTGCGGTGCAGAGCAGGCAGCAGCCTGGAGAAGCCTCCACCGCACGCTCATCTCCTGAGAGGTGGCCCAGGCCCAGCACACCCAGCACATCGCCCCGAGTGCCCCCAAGTCTACAGCTCCATGGCACCACCAGCAGTGTTGGAACGGCTGATGGGAACAAAATGGATCCTGAGGTGCACGCAGCCACACTTCACCAATAACCAAGGTCATAAAGCAGCATTTTGTTATGTATAGGCACATGTATATGTGCACAAATGAACAATACAGTGCAAAAGCTGACGTCCTTTACCTCTGCTGCCCACTTCTGTCGAGATGCCTGTCAGCAGCACCCGGCACGCTCTGATTTAGCTCTGAAGTAGTTTTCCAGGTAGAAAACCTCACCTCTGTTTCCACCCTTTCCCCTTCTCCAGCAACACCACTTCAGCCACAAGTAGTTTCCATAGTTTTGTACTGCAGCCCTTGCTGAAGCAAAGCCAAGCCATACGTACCCGCCGAGCCACCCTTGTCCCGGGAGACGCATATCCTTTTCCTGGTTCTCATCCTTTATATGTTCTGGGTGCTCCCTGGCGAATGACTTCTGCTGCCTCTGACTAACAAACCAGATACCGGCTTAGGTGCTGCTTTGCGCAATTGCAGCTTCCCTGCTGAAGGCAGCCAGCTGCAAGCTTGCTGCAAGCTTGCTGCTGCTTCTGCCAGGCTCCTGCTGCCCCCTCCCCCACCTTTCCCCACCCCAGCATCCTGCAGGCCCAGAGCCCCGATGGGACACGCCGCTTTTGGTAGTGGTTTTCAGAGAAGGACAGTTTTCATTCAGGCTCCTGTGCTGCCTTAAGCAATCTGCTGCTGGAGGTGCAGCGCCTTTCTTTCATTGAGTCTGAGCATCAGCAAGAACTGACCTTAACTCCACTGGGTGACACAGGCAGTGCCTCAAGGTACAGCTAGGAAATCATACCACGCTGTGCTGGGATGAGACAGCAGCATAGTATTTCTTCTCTCCCCTTCTCCACATTCCTGGCTGTCATGGTTTAACCTCAGTTGGCAACTGAGCACCACACAGCC
>NW_008825107.1:290622-295229 GCF_000699105.1 Pygoscelis adeliae
CTTGACTAGTGTAACCAAGATCCAGAAACAACGACCCCCCCGGCCAGCTTTCCACAGTGTTCTCATCCCAAATCCAAAACAATGGTATGGAATGTCCCTTTGGCCAGTCTGGCTGTGCCCCCTCCCAGCTTCTTGTGCACCTGCAGCCTTCTCAGTCGGTAGAGCATGGGAAGCTGAGAAGTCCTTGACTAGTGTAAGCACTACCTAGCAACAACTAAAACATCGGTGTGTTATCAACATTGTTCTCATCCCAAATGCAAAACACAGCACTGTACCAGCTACTAGGAAGGAAATTAACTCTATCCCTGCCGCAACCAGGACACTGGCTTTTACCTCTCTTAGGCTAAAAATGCAGTTTTCTGTATTTCCAGGGATCATCCACAAGGACTGTCTGGGCCATCTGCAGTTTAAGCAGGTGGGAGTGCTGCTGCACGGACCTACCCCGCAGCACTGACAGAGCCTCTACCTGCCCTTTACAAGGTTTGTGGTGAAGGTAAAGGCAGAGGGGAAAAAAGATACCATATTTTCCTTAGAGAGTGAAGCTGGGGGAGATTTGTAGGGATCAAAAATCCTTTAGCATCTGAGAGTGATGGAGAGAGGGTGGATGTAACCTCTGCCTTTCGGACAGAGAACAAGTCGCTAACAGCCCAGCACAGGCAGGCGTGCTCTGCCTGGCTGTGGCTGGGAGGCGGCAGGGTTTGACCATGGAGAGGACTTGGCCAACCTATGACGCAATCAGGTTTTTAATTGCAGGCGGATGGGAATTCATGCTTAGGGTCCATAGGGGAGCATGTCTCTGCAATGCAGGAGATAAGCTGGTGCCAGGCAGCCAAAAATCCCTGTGGCTTTATGTTCAGAAAGGTGGGACTGGCCAGCAGCCCAGGACGGCCAGCCGGGCCACCACAGCAGAGACAACTCGGCACTCGGTGACCTGCAGCCGTTGCCTGCCTGCAGGAAGCCCCAGCTCTGCCCTGGAGCAGAAGTCATTTTTCCAAATTTTACAACTTGGATGAGTGACACCGACTCCTCCTATGTATTAAATCCTTTCTAAAAGTTGAGTGAATAACAAAATACTAGAAGACAGATGGAGCGGGAGAAGGACGGGTGTTGTCAGGCGGTGCAAGAGTGACACACACACAGGCAGGAAGGCAAGTTCTGCTGTTTATTCATGATATTACTCAGGGAAGGAGGAATCAACCATAGCTAAGGCAAACCCCCGCTGTGGTGCATTTCCCAAGAGCCAGGGCAGCAGCAGCTCCTGCCCACAGCAGCTCTGCAGGGCACAGTGAGGACAGCGGCATCTGCAATGGGATGGGAGAGGAGGGTCAGGGAGCAGGGGCCATGCCTTGCCACACCATGTATGTCCCCCCAGTCCTTCCCCCCCCCGTCCTGCATGAGGTTCCCAGCAACATTTTGCTGCAGGACAGGTCACTCTTGTCACCTGTCCATGGCCATTTCCCCACTGCAGCAACCCTGTGTCTTACATCAGGCGTTGGCAGGAGAGACTCCGGGAAGCTGCTTGGCTGTGTGTGGCAGTGGCTTTATAAACCAGCACCAGCATGCCCTCCTTACCAGAATACGCCCAGCTCCCTCCTCCGGTTGATGTCTCTCTTAATTTGGCAAACGGAGCACACGGGACACCACATGGTGATACAGAAGTCAGAGCAAATGGACCCCTGTTAGGAAGAAATTGGTTAGGGACAGAGGCTTCCCAAAAGCCATGTTTCGGCCAAGAAAAGGTTAATTACATTCCCGTAGTGTGCCCTTTGTTTCCTGGCTGGCTGCAGCATCCTGAGTAGCAGACACTAAAAACCGGGGCTGGCGATCCCCCCCCCCAGTGGAAAGGAAGGAGGGAGTCCTTTCTGCAGTCTGCAGATAGCTACTTATCTTTTGGCTTCCGAGGTAAAACACACACAGAAAGAGATAACTTGGGCAAACTGGACTTGGGCCACCGTGCTTTGCACTGGGGACAGCACTAACCCCCAGTGGGAAGAAACCATTTCACATATGTACTGTATGCAGATGTCCACCTTTCTCCTGCATCTGAGTATGGATGTTTATCTGTGCAATTGACTTAATCTATTCTTTAGTCTGCCCACAATTATCTCAAATCTTTCCCATCTTTCACAGACTGGGGATGTTGTGGGGAAGCAGCAGCCAAGGCTCTGCAAGACGCTGTGGTCAGCAGCAGCTGAAGGCAGGACACGTGCCCCCAGTGAAGGGTGCTGGGAAGGAGCTGTGTCCAATTAATGTGCGTTGTTGGACACCAGCCCAGGGATCAGTGCGGCTGAGGGCATCCCAACCCCTGTCCTGTGCTCCCGGCATCATGCAGGGTATGAAAGTGAAAAAAGGGCAAGCCGAGAGTGCTGCGGCCCCGTGCTCATCCCTGATGTGCAGAGAGGGGCCTCGGGAGCACCTCATCTTTCAGCCTCGCAGTATGGTGAGGGGGTGGGTTAACCACTGACCGGGATGTTGTATCTGGTGCGGTAGAGGGTCCTCATGGCCACGCTGCCTCCACACAGGCAGCACTCGTTCATGTCCCCGGCCACTTGGCAGGTGAGGCAGGGGAAGCAGAACATCCCGCAGCAGCCTGGCAGAGGGAGGAATGCAGCGGCGGGTGAGGCTCTGCCAGCCCTCCTGGCACCGCCAGCATCTTGGGAGGAACTGGGAGGACCAGGCTACACGGCTGTAGCTACCATACCACCAACCCAAGCGGCAGGAGTGAGAAAAGTGTCCCGAGAGGGCGTGGGACCGATCGCAGCATGTCACTGCTGAGGGCTGAGAGATGGGACTGCCCAAGGCACTCACAGACGCCACAGTCGGTGCAGCAGTCCATCAGCCCTGTCTGCCACATGTTCCTCGAGACGGTGGGCATGGTCATGCCGTACTGTGGCTGGATTGTCACGATGGACGGGGCGGCCATTCCTAGTTCTCTTCTGAAAGATATGGGAGGGGAATGGGACAGTTAGTGAAAAAACTGCAGTTGCTCTGATCCCCCAACCAAGCTGGTTGCCATTGCTCTTCAGCAGGTGGCCTTTCACCCAGCTCCCTTGCTGCCGCTGGAGGTGATGAAGTATAACCATATCTTACCTGCATTTGTGTCTTTTCAACGTTTTTGCATTTTCTGCCATTTTATCCAGCCTTCAAAATAGCATCAGGCCATTGATGTTCCCCACTCCACCCCAGAAAGGCTTCGCTAGTGCTTAGACACAGTTCACCGATTTCCCTTGTGCCAGGCAGGGCTGGGCAGTGAACCTAGGCTAAAGCCAGTGACTTGGGCATTTTGGTTGTTGAACTTGGCATGTTTTACACAAAATTGCTTTGGCATGGGTACAAAGTATGCGGGAAGCAGCCGTGGTCTTGCATTTCCTCATAATGAAGCCGGGCTCCACACAAGAGAGATACTGGAGAAAACTAGGGTCTCAGGTTTCTTGTCGTAGAGAGCCAGAAAGGCAGAAACTCAACGCTATGTCCCAAGTCTGAACCCCAGTCCTTGCCTCCCTGTGGTTAAGCAAGCGAGTAAACCTTGAAAACCAGTAAGCCTCTGGTCTACAGAAAAAAAACCCAAAACCAAAAATCTCTGTGCTCCTATTCTCCCAGCCAAGTGAAAGACAGCACAAACCATTCTCAGATAACAATTAAAAGCAAGTTTTGCCCTGAGGCCAAGTTCTTCTAGTTATGCACAAATAGAAGAAAGGGGAAGGAAAAAAAAACCCCCCTGCCTGCGGGCTTGGGGTTTTTTTGCTTGTTTCCGGCCCCCCCCCTCCAAATAGCAGCTTGGCAAAGGCAGAACTGCTGGGTGATCAGGCTCCTCCCCGCGCAGCTCCTGCGCTCAGAAGCCAGAATAGAAACTGAGATGAAGTGTGCGATGCTGCGGGGGGACACCATCCCTCTCCACCCTTTGGGGCAATGCACGCTCCTCCAGAAATCCCACTCCTGGCTTCACCTGGCAGCACATGCCAGCCTGCAAGCCCGGCGCGAGTGCAGCCAGAGGCAATATCGGGTACGTGTCCAGTGGGAAACCGGGCGAGCATTGCCTGCGAGCGCTTCCCTCTGCTGACCCACAGCCATACGACCGACACATGGTAAATCTCTCTACTTTCCACACTTTTACAAATGGACAGTATTCTGCATATGAGTATTATTCACATACTTTTCTCTCTCAGCTGCAAATGTTAATGAAGAGATTGCAACATTAAGATGCTCTTATCACCAATCACACACCCCATTGAAAAGGACAGCAAATACACAGGAAGACCAGGCAGCAACATATAACAGTGACTGACATCCAAGCTTCTGGCAGGACAGCAGCTACATCCAGCATATCCTTAGAGCCTACCAGAAAACACATACAGCTAAACAGCCTTGCTAAGAGGAATTTGGCCTTGAGCATCCACGTAGACAAGAGAGAGACCAATTTAAACAGAGAGCAAAGTACCAGCTAGATTCCTTTAACACAGTTATAAAATTCTGGTAGTAGGAGAAAGCAGCAAAAAAGAGGTAACCTCTCCATAATCCAGCTTTTGTGCATAGCTTTTTAAAAGCCTCCCCCCTTCCCCAAGTAGGATTTGCCATATATTTTGCTTTATATTATGTGCTGAGCGGGG
>NW_008825107.1:295247-312779 GCF_000699105.1 Pygoscelis adeliae
TTTTGCACTATTTTCCTACTCTTCCCAGGCTAACAAGTTTTTACTATTTCCATGCTTTAAGAGAACCAACCTTCTGGTGAGCTGTCTCTATCAGTGCAGGCTTCCTTGCCAGCCGGTGTCCTGTGCAGAGAGGTTCGGGGGAAGATGAAACTAAAACTTTCTCACTCTTGGAGGCTTTTATTGGTAGCCAGCAGTGAGCAAGTATAATGGTGGGAGGTAACTGGAGGGGGAGGTCAGGAGCTGTGCCCTGTTTGTATGACTACAGGCTTAACACAGATGCAGAGCACAACCTTTTTTTTTTTTTTCTTTTCCCAGAAATAAATCATAGACTGCTATTCATCTTTTTAAAAAATGGTTGCGTGTATATCGTCTTATTCCCATAACTCTGTGTACATGTGGTTGTTTTGGGGAGAACAGCTCTGAATCATGTGCATTCATTGGGATAGACATTTTTCTAACATTTTTCCCCAAAGAAAAAGCATACTTCTCGGACCCCAGACCAGGCTAAATGAAGAGCACCTCAGGGTGCTTCACTCTGAGCTTTTCCCTTTCCTCAAGGAAAAGGCTTTGGACAAAGGGGTTGTGCAGATCTGCTTGCTTTCACAACCAGGCTTGGGCGACGGCAGGTGGGCAGCGTGGTGGCAAAAGGGGGCAGTGGCAGGGGCTCCTGGGTGGCCGAAATGTCCCTGTGGCACCCAGAACAGCCCCTGCCCCAGCCTGCTGATGCAGGGGGCAAAACAGGATGCTCTCAGTCAAAGCCAGCAACAGCTAAACCCACCTGCATCAGCGGATGGCTCCCTGTGGGTCAGCACCCTGTGCCATGACACTGTGATGGGGGGAAGCCCCAGCCCCAGCTGAACTCCTCCACCTTCATTCAGCCCCATATACAGAGGCAGCAGGACACGATGGTACCTTTGCTTTTAATCCTCTCCTCCATCTGCAGCAAGTGTGCTCCCTGCTCCTTCTTAGGGATGCATTTGGGTTTTCATTTCTGAATTAGTAAATACACCCCACGTGAAGGCTTTCTGTAAAAATTAGTCTGAGTCCCTAAGTGCCTGTCACAAGGCACATAGCCCAGCTATTGTAAAATTAACTGAGTTCTTACACGCATCTGTTTCCCTCTATGTGATACTAATATTTACTATTTCTTCATTAACATGCCCCAAATATTTAACTGCTCATGCCCTGTGCAAGTCACTGAAAGTTTTGGATGCACTTCCACATTTCGTAGAGAAGCTGTGACACCAGAACAGCAGTTTTTGTTTCCCAGCACGATGTACAGAATGTGCAGAGAGCAGAGAGTGGGTCTGAGCAGCTGCTTGCCCAGGAGCAACGCAAGTTCAAAGCATCCCACGTGAAGTGTTGGTGGTGTGTTCCCCTTCTCTCTTGCCATCGACAAGAACAGGGGAAGGAGAAGTTTGGGTTAAACTGCAACTTACCAGCTTTGCCAGGATTTATGGTGCATTAAGTGGAGCCTTTTACCAATAGTGCTGCTGAGATAAGAATGAACTGTGCCCAGAAGTGCTCCCCTTGGCTTTCAACAAGCCCCAAAGTTTAACTGCGGCCGTCCCTGCTTTATGACAGGGCTGCCTGGCTGACCCTTGGCTGGATTGTACACTTTTTTTTTTTCAAAAACATTGCAAGAAGCTGCGGGAACTGAAGTTTGCAAAAAGTTGTAGTTGAGCAGATGCTTTCTAGAAGAGGAGATACCTGACATCCCACCAGCTGGCTAGACTAGGCTCATGCAAAATGCCAGCTAGCCTAGGAGTCTGCTGGGGAGGGAGGGAAATGGGAAGCTGAAATGCATGGTTGGTATGGGAGGTAACACATTAAAAAAAAAGCTCATCAGGCGAAGCTGAGAGGGAACGTCCACACAGAGATGTGGCTAGGAAGCTCAGAGAGGCAGTGGTTGTGGGGCTGTGGCAGGGCTGCCTAGGGAAGGTGAGGGTCAGCAACAGCTTTCCGTCCTGGCCCCTTTCGTGTGGGAGCAGTCGCTGGACTGCAAGCTGCTGGAACCCCTTGTGCCACAGACACCCAAACACAAGGTCCAGCACACAGCGGGGAGCTCACGGCTGGGGCCAAGGGCTGCTGCAGCAGCTCACAGCCACAGCCTGTCAGACCCAAAGGAAAGTAGTAGAAGTGGTTTCACACCCATCTGCAGTCGCATGCTAGCTTGGGCAAAGGTTTGTCACAAGATGCGTCACGCAGCCTGGCTGAACTTCTGCTTCCTGCACTCGTCGTCTGTTATTTCTCACCGTCCTTTCAACGGTGCCACTCTTCCTCTGGGTCACCGAGATTTACAGGACAAAGCCCTCTGGGAATCAAACTTCATCTCAGGAGCTCACGAGGTAAAAAACAACTAAGGTAAAAATCAACAATCAGATCAACCCCCTTGTAACAGACTAGTCCAACTTGTTAATTTTGTAATCTGCTACTTCGTTAATTCCCTAACTTACAAATTAACTGACTCGCACCCACACACAAGCAGAAGCGCTCCAGAGGGTGCAAGTGCAGGTCTTCCTGTCCCCATCCCCATCCGCACATGGTGGTGGGAAGCAGAAGAACCTCAGCAGTCCGGCTGCTCTTGGGCCAGCTCCAGAGGCTTTTTTGGGTAAGGTGGTCTGCGTCTACCTTCCAGCTTGGACGTGTGCTCTGTGCCATTTCTACGGCCTCCCAAGAGTTTTATCCCAAGCTGCCAGCTGCTGCCACCACACTGCAGGGGACGATGGACCTTACCTTCTCCTGTCCCTTGTGTTCAGCTTACATGATGCCCTTGCTTTAACCTGACAGCGCTGCTCGCAGCATACATGAGGAGCAGCACGTTAGCCCAACACCTAAGCAGGACCTGGGTGAACAGCCACACGTGATGCATCACAAAGTTAATTCAACATTAACCAAGGTATTGGCAGAATGACATCCAACACACTTTGCAACAGAATTTGACATGCGACAAGTACTTTTTAAATTTATTAATGTTACTTAGTAGAATAAGTTGTACTGTTGATTAAAAAGGGCCTTTACTACTTAATAACAAAGATGCTTTTTAAGACAGATGGGAGAAGGCAATCTGAGAGAGAGTTGGACTGGGAGAGATGATGTGCAAGAGGGGGAAGCTGTGCAGCTCCGCAACTGCTGCGTGCTCGTGACCACAAGTCCTCTTCAGAGGAGAGCTTTGCTCACTTTCAGTTCAATGGCAGTCTCGTTTCTCCCCTCCATGTGCATGTGATGCCTCTCGTATATGACCGGATTTCTTCTGTGTGATTTCATCCACCCAGCACCCAACACGCTCACCCCAATAGCCTCTCATGGTAGCTCCCTATGTGTTTAACCTCCAGTTTTCTGAAGTACCTTCTGACTTACCTTGGTGTAAATAGCACTAAGCAGCTCAAACTCTTGAAGGCAACTTTTTGGTCCCCCCCCAGCATTGCCCCCGATTTCTTGAACAAGGTCTGGAGACAGCAGATACAACAGTCGCCACCTTTGCACCCGTTCCATGGCAGATGTCTTCCTTGTACGGCTGTCCCAAGATCTCAGAGGACCCCTGACAGCACAGCAGCTCACGACTGGGCTGAGAGACACGGGAAGGAGTAAGAGGACACTCTCCCCATTCTACCCAGCGTACGAGAAAAAACAGGTGACTGGTCCCTGGGTTGCGCTGGCAGCAGGCCAGCTGTGGGGAGCACCCTCGCCAGATGAAGACCCAACAAGGGATGAACCTGCAGGTGCCAGAGCCCTGCTTGGGGTTGAGCAACCGGGCCTTTATCACCTGTCACCTGGGAGAGGACGTATGCACTGCAACACCAGACCGTCAGCCTCTCCTTTACCCCGCTGAGAGCCACCTCAGCCCCATCTGCTTCACAGACAACCTGCGCTTACTCAGCCTTGGCTTTCTGCCCTCGGTCTTCGCCCCAAGCAGGAACAAGACAGGAGACCTCCCAGCCCCTCCATCTGAAAGATATGGTCAGTGCGACACCCCTTCCAGTGACCTGTCAAGTCTTCCATTTAGTGCATTACTGCATCCACTGTGTGGTGTCATTGTCAGAGATGGAGTGAGGCTGCACTTCACTCCTTAAGAGAGAAGCAACAATACACTTTATTGATACAAAACAGTGAGTTAACAAAGTTCAATGGTAAATGTGACAGTGGTTTAACAAGATTCGATGGCAAGGTATGCTTAGATTATTTACTGCATAGAGGACAGGGTCAGACAAAACTGTCAGGGAGACCCTCTCGTTGAGTCATGAGGTTCAGAAAAGGACCCCCTTGCTTTCTAAACTCCTTCTCAGAGAGGAGTCTAGGTGAAGCTGGATCCAATCCTAGTCCCAGACTTGGTCAACAGTTTATGTCTAAAGGATTATATATGCACAATTAATCCTTTATATCACTTAGCTAAGATTTCAAAGTTTAGCATGCTATTAGTCACTTACTGAGGATCTGTTGCAGCAAGGAATCTCTCAACCTTGAGGAGTAACCTTGAGAGGCGTCCCTACTCAAGGGGAGATCCCGCTGTGCAGCCTGCTGCTGTGCAGGAGAGCTCAACAGGCCCTGGGCTGTCCGCTATTTATAGAGTAACATGATTGACTTACAGTCGTACTTGTGTACCAGCACGACATTTGGGGCCCTGGTTCAGACAGCCCTTGGCTACTGTGTTGCCGTCCGTCCCCGAAGTCCAGCATAAGCTGGATGCAGCCATCACAACCCCCACTGGTGGTCACTGCTTACGTGGGGAGGGGGCGAGCACACCGCCACAGTCATGCACACAGAAGTGGAGGGGAAAAAAAAAGCATCATGCCAACACTAAGCAAATAAATTCTTTAAGGTCCCTTCGAACCAATGCTTAAATAAAGCACAACAGTAATGCAGGTATTGCCAAAAAAACCCCATTATGGTGTACATAAAATCTGTGCTTTCCTTCATTTTTCTCTCAAGTACTTTTATTTCCATTTATCTATTTCCTGAAAAAGTGGTTAATAGCATGACAGCATTTGGGGGAAAATAAGCTCTGATGAAGCTTGAAAATCTGTTTTACAAATATTTGGCCATGCTACAGCATGACAGCCAACACAAAATGCACATAGGTCTTTCTATTAGGCAGCCACCTAATGCTGTTGAAGTTTCTCCACAAAACAGTCCCCTCAGGCTATGCATGTGCTCTTCCCTGTAGGGTTAACTTGGAGATAAAATTATTTCCCTTCAATATACTTTTCATTCAGAGCTGATCAATACTTTGATGCCAGTCCAGGAAAAAAAACAAGGTGCTGTGGAATGGGCATGCAGTTGCTTTCCCTCCCCACCCTCACAGCTTGTTAACAGGCTTGGTTCTGCTTTTTATGCAGTTGAAGCAACATATTTTATATCAGATATTTCTCCTCATTACTCTACCTGTCATAGCCAAGCAGCTCTGCAATTTGGAGGAATTGTGTTCCGCTGGTGTAAACATTCGGGGGTGGGTTTTGTCTTTTTTTTTTTTCATTAGGGCAGAGACTTCCGCTCACTCTTCCAGAAATTAAAGCTGTATTTTTAAAAGTTTTGAACTTAGCATTTGAACACTGTTTTTTGTTGTTGGTTTTGTTTTGTTTTTTTTAATTGTATTAGACTCTTCCTGCTTAGCTCAGACAAAACCACGTGTGTACAACTGCCTGGCTGGGGGTAGGAGGGTGGTGTTTTTTAAATACCACCATCCAGGAAGTGCTGTAAAACCAATGAGGGTTTTTACAATTTCCTTTGGAATTCTGGTACTGTATCTAGCACACACTGTGTTAAAATTTGCTCTGGCCTTTTGCCTCGGTCACAAACTACAGGGAGGCATTGCAGGAAAGTTGCTTCTCCAGTATGCCAGGAGCCTTCAGCTAGTACCGAAACTTCGCATTATCCATGACCGGTTAACATCCACATTTTTTCCTGTCAGCTTTGTTTTGAAGCTTAAATGGATCTTCTCTCCTGGTATTTGCACTGTGATGTGTTTAGAAACAAATTAATGGCCCTTTCCCGGCTTTCACCAAAAGGAAAAAACAAAGAAGCGCCCACAAAATACATTCTCCCACTTCTGTTTACCACACCAGTCCTCATCACAACGGTTGTGCTTTCAGCGTCTTCCTTGAATACTGGCTAACCACAACGCCGTGCTGGTACAGGTGACGAGTTACCTTAATTTTCAGCCGGCTTTTTAGTGACTTCAGCCCACAGGATGCTCTGATCTTTCCACACGCTGACCCACCTTTCTGACTTTGAGTCGAGCTCCCTTTGTGTTCCCACGTCACGCTACCAGTAGCTGGTGATATGCCTGACCTCCTGACGGGGTGACCCCTGCAGCCGGACTGCCTTCCAGCCACACTGGCTGTCCCATGCCCATGCTGTTTGCACACCACAGTTCCTGAGCTAGGTACGAGCAGCGTACCTGAAATTAGAGGGAGGGAAAAATCTGATCCCCTTGCATTAACAAGACCGTATTTACCAAGAAATACACGAATTGCAAAATCCAGGCACAATTCCTCTTGGATAACCCTATGGCTGAGTCCCTCCCCCTGGCAAAGATGAGTGTGAAAGCTCCCATGTGCCACTGGCCCAAGCGGGCTTCTGAGTCAAAGATCCAGCCCCACCACGAAGGGCTGCCGATGCCTTGGCAACCCCTCCTCATATCCCCGCAGGAACTAGCACCCCTGCGTACCTACGGCTACTCCTGAACAAAGAGCTGGTGCTGCTTTGGTACACCTTTCTACAAAGTACAATGGGAGCATACAAAGGAAAGCGTTTGTGTTGGTTAGAGAGTTTTCTGTTTTGCTGAGGAAGTGCCAGTGTTTCACATTTGCCTTTGCAAGGCACATTTGACCTTCCTGCTGCCTCCAAAAGCATTTGTTATCTCAATGTCCTGTGGAGGAACATTTCGAAAAGGAAGGGGAGGAGAAATGCAACATTTGATACTGGAGGAGAAACTTCTAGAGGACACTGTTTATTTGTGCAAAAGCACGCTAGCTAATAATGAAGCTGCTGCTTAGAGATAGGTGTATTTGAGAATTGTTTAACAGACTGTATCTAAATACAGCAGAGAGTGTCTTCGTGAAGATTTGGTACGCAATAGCCTGGGAATGGAAGAAGAGAAGATACGCACATATACCTGCCAGCAGATACAAACAGGGCTTTAGCCAGGAAGTAGTTCAGCCTTTGTCTCTCTTGCACTTAAAAAGTTATTTCTTATTTCTGTGTATTAATCATAAAATGCTCATGCAAATAACACTCTTGGTATTACAGCCTAGAACCTAAACCTTTCTTCATTTTTCAGGCAACGAACCTAAAATACAGCTATGGCTTATCTTTGTAAAAAGCATTTCGAGATGAATTTGGAACCCCCCCACAGAAAACATGCAATGATTTTCAAGTTTAGGACACGAGGGCTGTTTTGAAACTTGAATTTTTACTCTATTTAGCTACACCTTCTTCTTCCGCTCATTACAAGACAGACACTTGCTTGTGACCAGTTGTCATTGGACAAAGGACACCAGTAGGTTCAAAGGAACTACAAAATGTGAGCTCCTCCCCAATCTAAGCTACTTAAAGACACTTAATATGTTAAAAACGGATGAATAACTTTTGCCACAACCTCTCTAAGGTAATATTACAAGTATTAAGAAACTGATCCATACAAATTACATCGTAAGACTTTTTTATTAGTAGTAAATGCCTTATAACCAAAGTTCAACACGAAGTTGGATGCATCCAATGCTCCCTCTACAAAATGCAACTTTGTCACAGAATTGTTCAGAAACTTATTATTCTTCATTTTTAAACTGCTTTTCTTCAACTAAACACTTCCTCCACCCCAAAATTATAAACCCTATTTAAGAACAATTTCTGTGTAAGGACCAAGGAGGCCCTAAAAGCAGTTACGCTTCCTAACATTTTCATGTATTTCTATCTTATATGCAGTCAGGCTGAAAAATCTGCTCTAATTTGCTCAAAATATATTTGACATCACTTGTTTAAATAGTAAAAGAAAAAACAACTTTACAAGGTGTACATTAAAAACAGTAAGTGTTCAGAACCCACAGAAGTCTGTTCCAGCTCCAGACAGGATCTTCTGTGACCAAAGCCATCGACTCATTATATGCTTTCTCATTTCCCTGCAACAGGAACTTCTTCGCCTGTGCAGCATCATCGGTAATGCAAAACTACAGTTAGCAAACCCTGAACGCATGGCTCTGGACTGCAATGTCTCTCAGACGTATTGGTTTAAATAACCTTAAAATATGATACCCATCCTCAGAGCTAGAGCAGTACGCAGCCTTATTTTTGGTGTGACTGCATGCACAGTTGTGCCCCACCACTCAAGGAGCAGAGCAGACATCAGGAAAGGTTGTTGGAATACCATAATGAGTTTGGCAACCAAACGCTCTGCATCACTGAACCACAGCCCCACGTGCAGGCATATGCAAAGCCACCTGTGGAGAAAAGCGCGCTTGCATTGCCTGCCAGCATGTAACCCGAGACAAACTCCACTGTATCATTTTCCCAGAACAGGCATGTCCGTTGCTCCTTCCACAGAAATTAATTCCAGAACGCACCACGCAAGCTCTTTAACACCATGAGTCAAAGAAAAGCGTTAACTACCATGCAAATCACGTAACTGAGAGAGCATAAACCCGTTGAAAACATGAATGGTTTGGAGCAGTGTAATTGTTAGCCTGCAGTTGCTATTTTTATTGTTTATAGGCAGCCTCCTATAAACAAGTTCTCCCTGTAAGACTACAAATAAAACCAGTAGGCATAAGTCAAAATGAATAGAATTAAAAAATAAAAAAAATGAGGATCACTTTGCATGATGAATTCGTAGCTCAGGGTCAACCACCAGTCACGCACACTTGGCAATAGCTCAGGGCTGCTCTGTTTTTAAGTCAGTAGTCTGTGTTCAAATCATTCTTGATGAACGAGCTCAGCTCACTCTAGGCAGGCAACTTTGCAGAAGCCTGTTCTTTTCACATGAAGAGGAACCACTGCCAGCAATCTCAGCAAGAGCAAAAGGTGATTTAAAATACTTCTCTATTGACTTCTTATTCTGGACCTGACACACTCGCAGAGTCCTGGCTGCTTCTAGGCATCTCAGGATAAAAATTGTTATTGCAATTCTTTCATGCAACAAGCTCCAACTTCAAACTGAAAATTATTCAAGTAATAAATAAGAACACCAAACATGTCCAGCCAGATTTTATTTACATCCTGAAATTACTTTGCATTTTCCAATGTGCTGTCACTAAGAGACATCTGTTGCATATAAAATCTTGGGCTCACAGTCTTGAGAGCTTGACAGAAGTTTGGTTGTACTACACAGGACCAACAGAGCAGCTTCACTTGTTGAAGCTTCTATGGAGGTTGAAGTCATTTAAGGATAATCAAAATTCACATTGTAGGATAATCTCATTTGCACATTTTTAGAAACAAGAATGGTTTCACCAGCTTTATAAACAGAATAAAGCAGCTATAGTTATGTTAAATGTGTTTTCCTTCTTACAGTACTTACATTTTAGCTGGACTAAAATATCAGTGTTTATAGTAATTTCAACTACTTGTTTTCTAAAGGCTCTTCTACATTTTTAGAGTCTTTTCGTTTCCACAGATTTCCAAGCACAATCCCTATGAAGAGCAGAACTCCTACGGAACGATTTGAAGCAAATTTCTTCCAACAGTCTTCAGGTTTGTCTATGTCCAAAGTGTAAATCTGCAAAAGCACAGTAGAACATTCTAGCATCATTATTCCACAGACTCATACATATTTGACACATCACAAAAAGACACAAAAAGGTCTGTAACTTCAAAAACTGAACCTCAAATTCTGAAGTCTACCCTTGCCTCTACAAGAAACAGAAATACTCTGCTTACAAAGGATTTTTAGCATAACTGGCATCTATGTTTACTTGACAGATTTATTCAACATACAGCAGAAAAGTCAAGAATCACATATGAACACGATTCCTGGACCCTCTCAATGAAAGACCGTATGAACAGCCTGGATACTGGTGTGTCTGGTTTGATATTTTAAAATGTAAAAATATCTGGGCATGTGTCCTGGTTTTGGCAGGGATAGAGTTAATTTCCTTCCTAGTAGCTGGTACAGTGCTGTGTTTTAGATTTAGGGTGAGAACAATGTTGATAACACACCCATGTTTTAGTTGTTGCCAGGTAGTGCTTACACTAGTCAAGGACTTTTCAGTTTCCCATGCTCTACTGACTGAGAAGGCTGCAGGTGCACAAGAAGCTGGGAGGGGGCACGGCCAGGACAGCTGACCCAAACTGGCCAAAGGAATATTCCATACCATGTGACATCATGCTCAGTATATAAAGCTGGGGGAAGAAGAAGGAAGGGGGGGACGTTTGGAGTGATGGCGTTTGTCTTCCCAAGTAACCATTACGCGTGATGGAGCCCTGCTTTCCTGGAGATGGCTGAACACCTGCCTGCCCATGGGAAGTAGTGAATGAATTCCTTGTTTTGCTTTGCTTGCGTGCGCGGCTTTTGCTTTACCTATTAAACTGTTTTTATCTCAACCCACGAGTTTTCTCACTTTTACCCTTCCGATTCTCTCCCCCATCCCACCATGGGGGAGTGAGCGAGCGGCTGGGTGGTGCTCAGTTGCCGGCTGAGGTTAAACCACGGCAGCATGTAAATAAGTCTTTTTGAGATTTTCCTTGGTAGGTAGCCACCTAATTCTTCAATGGGAACTTTAAATAAAAATAACCCCCCCCAAACCTGCCTGCACTTTTAAATCTCTGCTGCAAGGTGTTGCTCCGTGTTTCAGTAGAGACAAGGCACTGGAGAGCCAGCAGTGAACCAAGCTAACTGGAATGCACAGGAAGGTGCCCGGCCCTGCCTAGCCACACAGGGCTGGTTTAGTCCAGTCGCTCTTAGCCATGCCCATTCAACCCTCTTGCAAAGAAGAACCAGGACAACCTGCAACAACAGCTAGAAGCAAGGCTTGCCCAGCTTGGCAGCTGTCTGCTGTGAGTCACAACTATGGATAATAAAAACCACACAGTGCAGCAAGAGCAAAGTTACTGAAAAACATTCCTGGAAACAAAACTTGGTGCAAAAGTCTTTAGAAGGATGACAAGAGGAAATGTTAAGCAGAACAAGTGAAAGAATTAACAGAGAAGTACCCCCCAAAACCTCAAACCTTGCAATTCAGCCTCTGAAGAAGTCAAAACAGCAAGTATCTGATTAAAAGAAGGGAAACCTTCCCTGGGAAACCTGTTCCTCTGCTATTTGCAGTTGTAAAGAGGCAACAGGGCTGGGTTCTGATCAAATAATCTGAAACGTTGTCCACAAGCTTCTAAAACGTGGTGTTATCAACACTCTTGAAAACCTCTCAGCCCCTCAAGCATAGGGAACTGAAAACACTGAAATGACAAATAAAACCCAAAAGCAGCCAAGCCACGAGATATACCATCAGAAATGCAAAGCAAATAAAATATGTTATTTTTCTACCAGTGAACTTCTTGCGTGGGATAGAAATTCGACATCTTCATGACCCAAATTCCTCTGTCTCAGGCACAAATTCAATGAATTAAGGAAAATCTACCTGCGGCTTACTAAATGCGCCTTACTCAGCTTTCTAAACACAGTTAGTTAAGCACACATTCAGAAATATTGAACAAGAAGATAAGCATGAGAATTTTTAGGCAGAACTAATATTAAAATAACCACTCAAAAAGAAGCTACTCTGTGGTACGCAGAACAATGCTGCTTTTGTGACTTTGACAATCTACACAACCGTTGTGCACTCTTCACCACTTACATTCAATAGGTCTGCATTCTCACATATAAGAACCCTCCCTGCAGGAAAGTAATTTCTATTTGTGCCAAAACTACAGTGTAAGGCCTCTCTGATAATTCAAACTGTAAATGATTATGCAGCGGAACGTAGTATTCTTTCCCTCATAGATTTCCAACCACAATTGCTATGAAAAGCAGTGGCTGACAAGTACCAGACTACATCACCACAAGAATTCTCTTACTCAGAGGTATGTTTAATATCCATCACCTGCATCAGCTCCCCCCATTAAAGTGTAACCTAAGTCTAATATGCTTTAAAAAGTTTCATGATAACCACAAACTTAACTTCTCAGACTGTTGACGGTTTTACTACTTGCAACGCACAAACCTCATTCCTATCGCTCGCCTATCAAGACCAGCAATTAATTTTCATATAGACTGACTTGTCACTACAAGACTGTGCAATGCAGTTGTTAGGATTCAGAAAGAACAGGGTAACAAGATCCTATCTGCTTCTTTTACTGACAAAGCTAATTTCTTTCTTTCTGTTATTCATTAAAATTTCTAAACTAATACAACTACAAGACTGAACTGGATTGTTCTCTGCTATAAAAAGAACTGTGAATTAGAACTGACAATTACCATAAAATTATAGTAGTAACATCTGCTACAGGTGGTAGTGAACAAGCCAGAGAAAATTTTGTTATACTGTCAGATCCCAGATGAAGCTCTAGACCACAGTACAGAATAATTATTTAGATGTAGAATTAACCATCTCTGAGAGACAGAACATGCAACATTCATTTTCATATAGCTACTGTACAGCATGTTATTAAAAAAAGAGCCTGCATGTGTCCTTGATACTGTAGACCATATAATCTTTTAAAGTAAGTGAACGATCATAATATACATCAATTGCAGTCTCAGAGCATATGCGCCAGACATAGCAAGAGCTGTATCAGAACAGTAAAAACTGCACAATCTTGAGGATATTGAGGTGGATCTAGCTGCAGCTGCTACTGGAAGCGAGAAGAAAACCGTTCCCTTGAGATCACAGCTTAACGCGAGGCAGTTCTTTTGGTTAGGAACATATTGAAAACCAATGCTCTACAGTCTGTGGACCACTGGAAGTCTCTTCAAACAAAAGGTCTGCAAAAGGTACTTAAGAGAAGCAAGCAAGCTTATTGTCAGAAGACTTCAGTTCTCTTTCCAGGAATTGGTTTTTTTTAGGTAGTCGGCGAATTGATGGGGGTTGAAAAGCACTCTGATTTCTTATCAAGAACTTCCACATGGAAAAAGTATAAATAAATCCATCAAACCTGCTGCGCTAGGTGAGCCCCTATGGCAGCCACCGCTGAGTAATACGGGAATGTCTGGTTACAATTTATTCCTGCCACACACAAACTCAGGAGCATTGCAAGGCTGAAGCCACTGAGCCACTGCTTCGTATCCTCCTTGAACTGTAACGCTGTTGACTTCACACCAATAATGATGTCGTCCCTCTTATCCTAGAAGAAAGGATGAATTAGCAAAAAACCCACAATCCAACTGCCACTTCATAAGGAAAATAAAAAGGGGGGCCTTGCTTAAGTTTCCAACGCTTATTAGGAACCCAATTTAAGTGCATTTGTAGGTCCCTGCATTAAAATTTAAATTAGAAGGTTGGTCCTTAGAGTCGCTTTAGCAGCCAAGAGCTAATACCAACGTCAAAGTTATTTACACAATGCAAATGCATAAGCACACAAAGCACATTTTACCTCCAGCTTTCTACCTGATATGTAAAACATTTACAAACAGCAATAAAGGTCCAAGGGCTGGGGTTTTATTGGTGGTGTTTTAGCTCAGCTGAGGGTGAAGAACTGCAACAGATTAGTACTGCTCTTTGAGAACAAAGTTGTAAATTAAACACACAAACATACACAGCTATCCAAAATTTCCCACTGTTACTCTACCTGATGTGCGTAAATGGTATCGTATACCAGCGTCCACATTACTCCAGCTAAGTACAAGGGCAAACACACAGACCACTCGCATGACCCTTTGATGGCAGACCAGCCAAGAAGAGCTCCCCAATTAAATGTAAATCCTAAAAACATAAAGAGAGTAAATAAAAGAAAAAAAGTTACAAGATTGCCAGGAGCAATCTAAATTACATGTATAGAATTAAGTATTTGTTCAAGTGCACAAAAAGCTGCTGATATGATAAACAATACTGGCATCTCTATTTTTCTACCATTTATTTTCAGTCAGGTAATAAATACAAGTAATTTGACATTAAGTACTCTGGACATACGAGGAGAAATATGTATATCCACACATTTTTCCCCAATTTAAATTTGACTTCACTAGCATAGGGAAACATTTGCACAGAACCATTCCAGTGTACTCAAACAACGGGTCTAAAGTTAAAACAAATGTCAGTATAACCAAAGTTGTCAGTATAACTGACTGCAAAAGAGTGCACAGCAGCCAACTATGGTACTTCAAGGCCAAAAATGACAATTTTGGTTGAAAAAGCTGAAGGCAGCTGGAATGTGAAGGCCAAGATACAAAGATATGTTTTAGTAGCTCAACGTGAAATACAAGCACCATCAGTTTCTGCACAGGAGTTATTTTAGAGGCTGAAGACTGAAATGCAGGACAAATCCATGTTTAAGAAAGGTTTCGAGATAACCCCGAAACTAAAGCTGATTCTCAAATGACAAATATTTATTTTCTCCCTCCCTTTCTCCCTCCCCTCACCCTGTCAAAATAAGGAGCTGATTTTTAACAAAAAAACCCAAACCCAAACATCAGCTCTTGTAGGTGTTATAAATTGTTTAAGAAGCTTCTGGCACAGCAGAACTTTGTCTATAAGGTATTTTTAATATAAAGTTATAAAAAAAAGAGATTGCTGAAGTTCAATTACTAATTTGTAAAACACCCCAAAAACTACACCTGAAGAAAAAAATAGTAAAAATATTTCCAGCTCACCCAAAACTAACTGTGGCCAATATGTTATTCTCTTCATCAGAGGGTAGGTGATCACAAGAGACAAAGAGGCTGCTCCCAGAACGATACTGTAAAAATCATAGAATCATTGAATAGTTTGGGTTGGAAGGGTCCTCTAAAGGTCATCTTGTCAAACCCCCCTGCTGTGGGCAGGGACGTCTTCAACTAGATCAGGTTGCTCAGAGCCCCGTCCAACCTGACCTGGAATGTTTCCAGGGATGGAAACTCTTGGTAAAAGTACCAAGAGGTTTATTGTTTGCCAGTCTGAAGATGACAAGATATAGTGGAGCATTACAGGAGCTGTACATAGTACTGAACTAATTCTTTTACTTTCAAATACAATTCCATGACTAATAACCTCCTCCCTCTGCCCCCAGCATCTTTTCTGCTGAAAATCTCTGTGCTTAACTCTGGACCTGGAACGAAATTTTAAAAAACAAAAGATAACTTATACGTCACCTATAGTAATTCAGACACATAAGCACACAAAGTGCCAAGCTAAGCTGTCCCCCAAGAAAAATGAAGGAGTGAAAAGTGGAGATATCTCCAGCTGCCAGGGGCCTACTTGCTGTCCTCACAACCTAAAAATGGAAAGAATAATGTTAATACGAAATCCAACATAACACATTCTAATGTATCTTAAAACTAAAAGTCACGCCATTGGTACATAAGCAGAAAAATAAACAGAAGCAGGTCACAGAATGTATGAGATGGGGTTCCTTCAACGATACAAACCTAGCATATCATCACAGACACGAGCTGTATTTCTAAGCAGCAGCGCTTATCATAGAAGCATGCAAGCTTTAAAAACTACAGCAGAAATAGCGTGCCACTTGTGTGCAATGAGGCTGATTAGAAACACTGTAGACATCTTGTATATGAACTTTATTAACTTAGGAAAAAAATAATCAGACTTAAAAAGTTGTGAGCTAACTATCCCACTTTCGAGCAGCACTTCTGTGCTTACATGCTTTAAAGCGATTGCCATGTAAAATATTGTAAAGATGCAGGGCTCCTCTAGCACACATAACCATTGTTAATAACAGTGAAAGGACAATTACTTTAATCCTAGTCGGGATACAATGGAGTTTAGAAACTCTGTCTGGAACAAGAAATCATGCAAGGCAAACCAAAGGAAGAAACAAATATCAGAAAAAAGTTAAACTGAAATGTATGGTGAGTTACTTGCCAAAGGTGACCATTGCGAAAAAAAAACCCCAAACCCAGACAAAAGTTTTGCATGTTGATGAAAGTGGTGTAAAGTCTATTCAAAGAGGTTCATAAGCCAACTTTTTACAGAATACTATGTATGTATAAAGTGTTCTGCATATGCTTTAATAATGTGAATTTAAATTAACTCTTTGTTTGCTCTTCCCCCCCCCCCCCCAATCGGGTTATGTTAAACGTCAAATACCACTTTTGCAGTTTAAACATGCACTTAACATATTTGTGACCAATTCCACTGCACATCGTAACCAAACATGGGATGTTTCATTTAAAGAAAAGGAAAGAAAACATTTACCAAATAATCAGTAACATAAAATCTAAAAACCCAAACCACCATCACCAACACAAGTCAACATCCTGCTAGTGACTCAGCCTCTATCGCACTTGTTTTGAAGGTATCTTTTCAAGGTATGTAATAAAGAGCTGCGATGGGAATTTTTAAAACTTTACATCTAACCACATCACATTAATGCACAAATGAATTTATTATATTGAAAATTCCATCTTACTAATCACACACCCCACCCTGTCAAATATTTTTAGTATTATCTAGTTGTTAATAACCTCCGAACCCTAAACCATCCCAAGCTGCCACAAAACTTGTACTGATTCATTGCCTTCCCAACAGCACAAATACAACAATGCTGTAAGAAGAACTTCACATATCGGATTGGCTCATTATCTTGCCTCTTGCCAGCACCGAAACCCAAAACCAGAGGAACAATATAGGAACAGAAAACAGGACAAGCAGTGACACATCACCAGGCTACTCCCCTCCAAGCCAGCAACTGCGCACATTTCAACATCTGACACTGGGCACTGCCTTTGGCTTATTGTCCTCTTCTGAACAAAAGGGAGATGAAAAATACAACATAATAGAAGAGGATTAGCTAAAAGTTGGGCATGATACTCTTAACAGCCATTCTCATGAAGAAATTAACAATACTCAAGGAAACCCTGCTCCTGAAAATTAAAAAAAAAAAAAAAAAAAAAGTGGTTCTTGGGTAGATCGTAACTAGCAAGTGTAGCAAAAAAGTGTTATTTTGTTCTGTCATGCAAAACAAAGTTGAAAAATAAGCTTGTTCAAGTACTACCTACAGCTGACAACACCGCATATTTTATTTTACGCAGAGGTAAGTACTCTAGAAGACTTATTACAGTCCTAGACAGAGAAATGTTGTACAAAATAAAATGATTTCCACTATTCTAGGAGGAAACGCGGACAAATTAATGGCACGCATCTCAGATAGAAACACAGAGGAATTTCTGAACCTGGAGCCCTACGCCTGCACTCGGCAAGGAATCAGTGGTGATGCTGGAAATGAGCAGACATGTACTTGGTTAATTAACCAGCAATTCACTTCCCTAGGTCTTTGCAAGCCCACGGGGGTTTCGCCACCTTTTTGTCATAGTCACGATCCCACATGTCATTGATCGTGCAGCCGGCTCCGCGCATGAGCACCGCTCCGACGCCGAACAGGGACAGCACGCGCCAGTCCGGGAGGCAGCCCGGCTCGGCCGCCAGGCCGATGCTCCAGGTGCACGGCAGGTACAGC
>NW_008825107.1:313529-331072 GCF_000699105.1 Pygoscelis adeliae
CCGTTTCCCCGTAGGGCGGGGGGCCCGGCAGTTATCGGCAGGAACGGGTCTGCTGCGGTCCCGGGCACGGGTAGGAGGACGGCGGCCGCGTCTCCTGGCGCGGGACGTGAGGGAGGCCGGAGCTTCGCCTGCCGTCGGCTTTGAGCAGCGAATGCTGACAGAGCACCCGAGGGGGACCGATGGCAAAACCACAGAATGCAGAGATTTAGTAACTTCTGTAATCTTCAGTTACAGTACCTCAGCACCTCGCTGAAAGTGTGTGTGCTGGTTTTACTACGAAATTTCTTAAAGGTCTTCCATGCTATTTGCTGAAATCCCATAGGTGACTGTGCGTCACCAAAGAAGATATCAAGACAGAGGTGTTCATGCGTCAGTATATGTCTTATCTCCCAAACCTTTCCAGACTGTAGTTAATAAAAATTTCTGATTTCATATATGGCCTTTGGATCTCTGTCCTCATTCACTCAGTTCTCCCACCATCTTATATGAGTTACTGCATAAACCGGGGAGGTAGGGGGGCTTCGGACAAAGCCATAAAAACTTTGCGTTGCATGGCGTGGTTTCAGTGATAAAATGTCCCCAGATTTGCTGCTGAAAGATTTCTTGGAGAATTCGGTGTCCACGTAGTGTATAACTTCCATCTCATTCCATACTTCCTTCAGCTTGAACAACTGACACACTGACAAAAACAAGGCAAACCATTTTGAACTTCAATTTCCCAAAATGTTGACTACCAGGAGAAAGTAAAAGACCAATGTGGTGGAGAAGTGACTTTCACATTTTTCCATTCGCTGTTTTAATGAGCAGTTCTCCACAGCAGTGAAACAGTTTGCACAGGACCATGAAACAAACAGTTGCTCAACTCTGATGAGAGTGTAACTAATATTTTTTTTTTTTGTGATCTTGGCTCTTTCACACTGACGAGGTCAGTCATCGTGGGCTTTATTCAGGTACAGATAAGTGCCCGAGGCGTGTTTGAACAGTGCGTCCTGGAGAGCAGCGAGCAAGTCCTGGCAATGCGCGCCCACGGCCTTTGTGCCTGCTGTGTCCATAGGAACTCCAGTACTCACCGGCTGGGCGCAGACACTGGGCGGGGTTTTTTTATGTGTGATGTGGAAAGCAAACCCTGGACCGCCTGCAGACAATTTTTAAGGAGCTCATGAAAGTAAAGCAGAAAAGCAAACTTCTTGTCACTAGGTTTATATTCACTATAAGGTGGCCTGGCCCCTCGCTGAAAAAAAATCTAGGGAGTAGTACACTTCAGACTTTGAAAAAGCACCAAAAGCTGTTAAGGCCCCATTTTCTTGTTTGACTCAAATCTGAGTTGATGGTCAAATTGCCCGTTTCTAAGGAGATTATCAGTTTCCTTATTTTCACATACATTAAATGATCTCCTGTACAAAGGTTTCATGGTGCAATTTACTCCACCTTCCAGGAACTGATTTACAGTAAATCCAAGGTGAGTAATCCAAGGTCCAGAGTCAAAAATGCAAAAGTAAATTGAAACGTGTGTGAGGTATAGTCGTTGTTCCCGGACTCAGATAAGTGTGTGTATATATTTTTTTTGACATTCAAGATTGAGACCCCAAGGTTTACAACATTCACACAGGGGAAAAAAGCCCTTGAGATAAGGTGCCCGTGGGGCAGGCGTTGCTGCTGCAGATGGGTCCTGCGAGGGCGATGTTCGCCTCTGGCTCTGACCGTACCTGTCTTGGTGTACCGGGACCCAGTGTCTCATTTCCTATGCTCCTGTCCCTCCTGCTTGCTTTGTACAGACCTAACAGTAGCTATCAGCTTAATATACACCACTTTGTAAAGAGAAGTCATCTGGGTGCGTGTAGAGCTTTTTAAGTTGAAAGCAGTTATGTGAGCTGTAAATCATACCTCTCCCCACCCTGCCACGTGAAGACCCAGGCCCTGCGCTCAGAGAAGGATGCGTGGCTGGGAGGTAAAGCCAGAGCAGCTGTCATTTGCACACCCGGACGTGCCTGTACCCCTCCCAGCAGTTCCTGCGTGTTGATCATCAGCCCGTGTATTGTGTCCGAGTTAGACAGCGGGGTGGAGGGCTTCTGAACTGGTGGTCAGCTATAATTGAAACACACCAACCTGGATATGATTTCTTTCATTTTTTCTTACTTGGGTACTCTTATTGGGAATCACACAAAGCACAGATGATGTATGACCAAATGTAGGGAGTTTCGCGGTATCAGTATGCCAATAAGCAGTCTTAAAAAAAAGGAAGACTGCCAAAAGCTGGTATAAATCGCTTTAATTAAAATCTTCAAATATAAAAGTCACAAGCATTGGAATAAACAAAACTATTAGAAAAGTTCTAAAAAGAAGCTACCAGGCAAATAATAACTTTGATGTCTTAGTTGTAACTTACATTATTAGTATAATCATAATATATTATTACCTTTATGTTGACTGTATGTAAGACTTCCCACTGCATTTTACTCTCTCTTTACTTCTTGTATTGAACTTTGACAATGTAAACAAACAGCCTTCCTTATTCTCATTTCTGATCTATATTACCCCCTGATACATAACCCTTCACAGAATGCATCTGCGCTGTGGATGCAAACACTCCTTTGACACACTGAACTTAAATATAACTTTTTATTGTGCAATTTTTAATCACAGCTTCAGAAGTTTTTAAAGCTGTGTCATTAAAAAATGTCCCCTCCCCCCCTGCCCTGCGTTGAAACCCCATGTAGCTGGTAGCATCCTTTTAAAGCTTAAAAAGGGAAATACAGTGGTGTGGTGTTGTTTTCCCCTGCTGTGCTCAAAATATCATAAGGCGTTGACAGTGGCATGGGTTATATATCTTCAAGAAAAGTAGATGCAAACAAACATGTGCGGGAGACCACAGATATTCTCCAAGGTGTTTTGCTACCCTGCAGCCCGGCAGCCCGCATGCCAGAGGAAAGTGGCCGGTGGCACACCGAACTGCAGCAGGGTGCGCATGGGGAAGGCATGGCCGGGGAGAAAAGCCACTGCTGACACAGATTTCTGGCCAAAATGGCTGTTTCCCCAGTGGGAGGGATGTCAGCCTGGCCGGGCAGGTTTGTCCCCAGGATGCTCTAAGGCCACTGAAGTCCCTCTGATGGTTGAGGGGTGTGTGGTTTGCTCAGTCTCTTTACTCTCCTGTTTCCTCAAGAACAGAAGAGACCTGAGCGAGTTAGGGAGCGTAAAGCAGAGCTTCTCCTGCAGATAGGTTCAGGGAAGTCCTTTCCAGCTTAACCACCTGCGGGGTGGTGAAGGTTGAGTCGTGAGCCCTTGCCGTACAGCCCACTGGCCACGGAGGGTTTGCCGGGGCACCTGTGGGTTCCTCTCCTTTCCTCCCGGGGATGAAGTGCGTGATGACAGAGGTAGACCACCTTGGCAGGAAAAACCTGCATTTTGTGTGTCAAAAACTCGCCTTTGGAAAGCATGTGGCCACAGCTCCATCTTGTGACTGAACTCTCCTAGCTTGGGAAAAACGTCCGGTGCTACCCCAAATCCCATGAAGGACCTGGTTTCTTGGCAAGGCGTTTTCCCCTGTAGGCACCCCAACCTGAGTTTGCTTTGCGTGTCCCCACCTTCCACCCCGAGATGCCCTCAGCAACCGCAACCCCTCCTTGGGTTTCCCCACACAGTGCAGGCAAAATCACAGCTGTACAGCTAAAATAAAACACCTGCTCATCCTTCCTGAAGGCAAGCTTTTGAAGGAACTGCTTTAAGAGCTGTGCTTGCAGAAATTAGAAGGAGAGGGGAGGTTGCAGTTCCTGGCTGGCAATGCCCCCAGTGCAGCGTGAGAAGCTGATGCAGCTCCGCGCGTGGCATGGAGAAGGGCTCCAGGCTCAAGCACAGCAACCCAGGCTGGACTGAGAGCAAAACCAGCCCCTGCCTGGGCTAGCTCTACCTGGATAATTCTCCCGGGAGCTTAATGAGCATCTTTCACGTACCCAGCGGGACCTCATGTCTTCCCCAGCTGCCAGATCATACCAGTGCCACCACATTTGCATCCCTTGCCAGAATTAAATCTCATGGTAGAAACGTGAATTTCTAGGATTAAACTTCCCTACTAGCCAAGTGCTTTACATTTATCCCGCACGTGTGTATTAACCATTTAAATGCAAGCAATAGCTTTGGCGTTTTTGATAACATAAAAGCCGTAAGAGAAGGCTGGAAGGCCAAGTACACTGCCGGGACCAAGGGGTTTTTCGATAAGCTCTGGCAGCATTTTGTCATCCACCATCCGTAGCACACGGCCATTTAGCTCAATAGACCTGGAGAGGGACAGAGAGATTGTTTGGGCAGCTGTGCTCTGTTTGCCATAGAGCACAAACAGCTCTGGACCTGAGTGTAAACATAAACTCAGGCCAAAGACAAACTAAACTTCCCTTGAGGGTTTATGCGTGTACACACACAGAGCATCTGCTGCACTCCCTCTGCAAGGACTCCTTTAGAGTCATAGCACAAGCAAGTTGAAAAGTACATGTTTCTTACTCTTCTAGTGAGGTTAACAGCAGAACAGGCTTTGAAAAGTACAAATTTTAATTGGTTTTTCTCCTGCAAATATTAAGATATCTTCTATGCCCACAGAGCAGATCCTTCCCATGCTGATGCATTAGTGGTAACAACAAAGAAACCATACAAAGCCTGAACACGTTGCTGTAAACCAGGAGCCAGCACCTGGGAAAGCAATATACCTGTGCTTGTGCAAAAGAAAAAGGACTTCAGCAGCCGGTCCAGATCCCTGAAGCTTTCTAGGAAAAATCTTCCCAACTAACATCAAACAAGTGTCCTTGTACCTTAGCAAGCTTTCAGCAGCCTGATTTTAGGAGACCTGATTTAACAGAAGTCAGACCTTACTGAAAAAAACCCAGATGACTGAATGGTAACCTCTTCCTCCCCACCCCTTGCAAATGGAACAAGGTGAGGTTTTAGAGGCCATCTAACTCTACTGACAATCCTTTCTACAGAGACAGGAGGAACTGCACGCTTACCTGGAAAGTATATTGTCTTTGCCACGAGGCAGTAAGAGGTACTGATCCACGTGCTTGCTCGATAAGTAATTCGGTAGCTGCAAATGTTGGGTAACGTTGTAGAGGTTTAAGGCAAACAGCGTCACGTCCCCTTCTCTGTACTTTGGGCTGTAAGGCAAGAGAAGATGATGGCGGGGATCAGGAGAGAAAGAGGTTTCACAGAAATAATGTGCATCCTTGCACTGTCCCAAATTGCTTTTGTTGGCCTGGGGGTGGCTGCGGGCTCGGTTTCTGGGATATTTTGCCCTTTCTGGAGGCTTACTGGAGGGTGTTTGTGCAGTGGAGGTAGACACGGAGCTTCCTCTCGTCAGCTCCCACCAGGCTGACCTGCAGCACCTTGGTACCCACCAGCTTCTTGTAGAGCAGCGAGAGCCAGTAGTCCTGGGAGGCACAAAAACACACGTAAGCACTTCTGTACATGCCAGGTACTCCACACGGTGCTTAATGTAACGTTCATGTTTCTGGTAATTTTGGGGGGAGGATTCCCCATAATTTTTTGCTTTACCAAGTTTTTCACCATATGTATTTAAATTCCCACTAACAGCATAGCTAAAGAGAAAACCCTGCCTCCAAGCTGCACAGCAGCTGTGTTTACATTACCTTAGAGTAATTTTCCCCTTCATATGCAAATCTCGGAGCTCTTTCTGTGGGGGAGAGACTGTTTGCATTTTGGAAATGCCCTTCCGCAGGGTACAGAGCACCTCAGGGCTGAATCCGCGGGGGATGAGCTGCCCCTCCTGCAGGAAAGCCTGTGCCCAATCCACAGGCGCAATGCTGGGATGAAGCCCCCGCAACTTTTATGCCCTTCACTAACATCGTGCTTTTGAACAGGCCTCAGGATTAATTTCTGAACGCCAGCCAAGAGTAAATCCTCTGAAACCCCAGGACAATGCCCAAGAGCAGGAGTGATGCCCAGTGCAGACTCATTTTTTTCCAGGTCTGCTTTTTCTTGCATCTTGACCACTACTTTTCATCTATGAAGTCTGTGACTGTACCAAAGAGAGCACGAGGTCTGCACAGATGTGTTTGGGGACTAGGAGGCTGCAGGCAGGCTGCATTTTGCAGCATCACTTCTTTGAGTGCAGCCCCAGAGGAGGATGTGCTCCAGCTGGCGGGTTTCAGAGAGCTTCTCCCAGCTCATCTGTCTGTCTGTCTTTGAGGTTTTCCTAGAAGGAAAACTGTCTTGTTTCTTTCCTGACTCACCACGAGCCCGGGGAAGTGACTTTTCCTATCGGCCTGCATGCTCAGCCCCTTTGCAAGGAGGTGCAGCCTTCTGACACTGCTGTGCTTCTTCATTTCCATGCTAACTAAAACTGATGGACTGGGTTTGGATTTCCCTGCCTCTAAAGCATTATTAGCTTGATTGTCATCTGTACTGTCTGTAGGTGAGGAACAAGGCACATCCTTTCAGTCCAAATTAAATCTGTTTTAAATGAGGGAATAAAAAGCCCAAAGCAACGAGCCTGACAATGCAGCCCCTGGCATAGGGACCAGCTGAACAGGCAGGACAGAAAAACCCGGTATGCTGGGTTTCTTCTCATATGGTCTCTATACCCTGTGAAAATCACAACTTGGAAGCAGAAAAATGAGAGGAAAGATAAAAAGAAAGACGCTATCTTCTCACCCCAAGGTAAGTGCTACTAGCACAAAGAAACATGCTGTACATGCAAGAACAACGTATAGTTCAAATAATGATGTTTCATCACAGCAGAATGTTATTTCCTAATAAATCAAACTATACTAAATGCATGTTTTCATTTAATTCTCCTTCAGCCACTACTGAAGGCTAAATATGCTCATGACCTAAGAAATGCTTGAGTCTTGACTTCATGTTGTTTGGTTTTCACTTGGGATATAATTTATTATAATACCTTGTATCACTTCTGTTTAAAAGCTACTCATCACCCAGCTGAGGATTACTCAAACCAAAACAGTCCATCCAGAAAAGCCTTGTGAATTCCAGGAGCGTCTACATACAAATCAGAGCATCATGTCCCAGAAATCAGTCTCTGCTGTGCTGACGACTAGCTGCATCCCTGCAGGTGCCGTAAATATCTTGTATCTATATATATATAATACGTGAACCCATAATGAAACACGAACTAACTTCAGCTGCAAGGATAACTGCGACTATCCTACAAAACCTGTCACTATCCTGCGTTGTTAAAATAGCTGGCTTGTATCTCCACATCCAGTGTTGCCTGTGCAGAAATACATGCAGCATTCAGATGGTGTTAGCGGGGTTGCATACATACCGGCAAAGGCTCAAAGTTGGCATCCACCAGGTGATAGGTCCCTGCCCCAAAGAAAACCTGTCTCATCACCACGTCAATCCCCTGCCTGGCTGAAAGTCCGAGTTTGTCCAACCACCTGCCAAAAAATGAGGCAAACAACATGCAGATGAAATTGCTGACCCCAACTGTACACCATTGCCCCTCTCCAACCAGCTTGGGAAGTAGGAAAGCAAGAATTATGGCATGATGCTGACTTCCTTAATATCACACAACTAATTTCAATTCAAGTCTTGCATTGATTACCTTAAAAAATAATTTCAGACCACCTCTGGAGGTCTGAGTTGGTGGGAACAGTTGCTCCACTCCCCTGTTTGCAGGTGGTGGAAACCAGGGGCGGCAGCAGATGCTCTTGAACTGGCCAAGGGCCTGAAGGCTCAGAGAAGTCATCACACCAACGACAAGGTTGCCTGCCATTACCAGGCTTTGACTTGCTGGCCCACCAGGCCCTGATGAAAAGATCATGATGCCTTATAGGAGGGAAAAAAAGACATTGCAACCATGTTTTTTTAATTTTCTAAGTGTGAACCTCATGAGGTTTAACAAGGCCAAGTGCAAGGTCCTGCACCTGGGTCGGGGCAACCCCCTGTATCAATACAGGCTGGGGGATGAAGGGATTGAGAGCAGCCCTGCCGAGAAGGACTTGGGGGTACTGCTGGATGAAAAGCTGGACATGAGCCAGCAATGTGCGCTCGCAGCCCAGAAGGCCAACCGTATCCTGGGCTGCATCGAAAGAAGCGTGGCCAGCAGGTCGAGGGAGGTGATTCTGCCCCTCTACTCTGCTCTGGTGAGACCCCACCTGGAGTACTGCACCCAGCTCTGGAGCCCTCAGCATAAGACAGACACGGACCTGTTGGAGGGGGTCCAGAGGAGGGTCACAAAAAAGATCAGGGGGATGGAACACCTCTCCTATGAAGAAAGGCTGAGAGAGTTGGGGTTGTTCAGCCTAGAGAAGAGAAGGCTTCGGGGAGACCTTATTGCAGCCTATCAGTACCTAAAGGGGGCTTATAAAAAAGATGGCAGCAAACTTTTTAGCAGGGCCTGTTGTGACAGGACAAGGGGGAATGCCTTTAAAATAAAGGAAGAAATTTTTTACACTGAGGGTGGTGAAACACTGGAACAGGTTGCCCAGAGAGGTGGTGGATGCCTCATTCCTGGAAACATTCAAGGTCAGGCTGGACGGGGCTCTGAGCAACCTGATCTAGTTGAAGATGTCCCTGCCCATGGCAGGGGCGTTGGACTAGATGACCTTTAGAGGTCCCTTCCAACCCGAATTATTCTATGATAAGTGTGAACCGCACATTCCCATGCAATTTTATCTCTCTAAATCTACAAACTGATCAAAGTGCTAAGAAAAGCCTGAATTCTTTTATTTCAACAAAATGCTACAATTGAAGTCCTTGGAGAAAATTATTTTCATGACTAAAATTCCCTTTGGTTAGTTATTTCACCGTGGTCAAAGGATGACATTGGGAAAGGACACTCATCTCGTGAATGACTTTCCATCCTCACAAAAGGACAGAGTTAGCATTGCAGATTCGAGGGCAGAAATACAACTTTCTCATGCTTCTCATCCCCCATTTCCTATAGGGATATGCTATTACCTGGGCCTACATCAAACCTCAGGCACAAGGGAAGCACTCAGGGAGTGGTGGGAGGGTTACGATCCTCAACCCACCCATTGCCTGCACTCCCTGGGAAGCCTGAGGGAGACGTTCCTCCTGCGGGGCATGTAGACAATCCCCTTCAGCTGGTAAAATGTGTAATTTCCCCACACCTGTGACATGGTACTCACATAAAGCCAGCAACATAAGTGTTGGACAGCCTGGGAGCTCCCCCTCCGTAGGCAGAACTTGTCTCTCCTAGCCAGACCTTCTTGTTGGGCACGGTCCCACCAACAATCTGGCCGGTGTGGCGTAGGGAAGAAGAGAAAGAGACAACAGTTAAGTTTTTTGGCTACTGAAATAATGGGCAAACAAAACTTTGTGCTTTAGCCAAATGCCTATGTATGACATTTGAATTTAAGGGATAACACCGACTGAGGTGGGATGTCACAGGAATTTTGATCAAAAGGACTAGAAGCAGATTTACTTCCCCCCTTCCAAAAAAATCACATCTACACACGTAGAACAAGGCAAACATCACTAAAAGCCAGGTCCTGTAAGTCTTCTTGTGCTGAGCAGTGGGGTACTCTAAGTTATACTGTTCTCAGGATCTCAAAATACAAAGACATCAGGGCAGGGAGGGGTATGACCATAAATTACATCATTGAGTAATGACTACATTGATAAGTGAGAATGTTGTAGGTTTGTGATGTATCTGGCACCATGCTTGCTGCATGGCAAACTATTAGAGCTGTATTACTAGTATTGTTAATTTTTTTTTTAATTTACAATGACAGCAGCACCCAAGCTTTGAGGACCCCTGTTTACTGCTAGTGAGAAATTGTACTTTATTCTGGATTCTCTGCTAACCCCCTGGAAACTGAACATGAGAATGATTGAACAGGACAAGGCACCTCCAGGACTTCGTGTACAGCTGTGACAAAGGTATCCAGCACTTCAGGGCTCAAGAAATCCTCCCTCGTTGCACTTCGTCCATTCACATAGTAACTGGAAATGGAAGAAAAAAAACCCACAGCCAAAACTAAGGAAAAATACCACCACTGGTACAAAACACTACTGAAAGTACTCAGTTGCTTGATACATTTATCCACAGCACTATTTTTCTGTCCAGTTCTTTTTCTTTTTTTTTTTTTTTTTTCCAAATTGTGTAGGTTTGTTGTTTGTATTTAAGGGACTATCAGGTATAATTACCTCAATGGAGGCAGGATATCACAGAAACTATGATCAACAGAAGTAGTATGGGTTTTTTGCCTCTATTCATTTAGAATGAGGAAAACATCACTGAATAAGAGCCCGCTTCTGTAAATCTTCTCTTGCTGAGGAGTCTGACACTCCTATGTGATTACTTGCTTTATTGTATCAAGTCATATGTTAAAAATATCAGATCCCAGCTTCTGTCTCTCCGTTGGAGTATTTTGGCCATCTGGAGGGGAACGGGATGGAGGCATCCCTATGGGATGAAGGTTGCCTTCCACTATGAGCAGAAGAGCTTTTAATTCTGGCTCGTCCAAATAAAGAACAGGAAATTGGGATCCCTGTGATTTTTGCATTTCATCACACTATCACTCAGTCCTACCAGAAGTAGCTGAAGTCTTCCAGCCACAAGAGGAAGCTAAAACCTGATAATCCTAAATTAGTAAAGAATATAACACATGCCCATTTAAAGCAAAGGCAGCCACAGGGCAAGAACAGCCCAGGAAGGGGAAAGGACACATTTTATGCCTTGCTAGCAACTCAAAATACATAGATAAGTCATATATGTATACATATATGTAATATAAGCATGTGCATCTTTTCCCACTGTTACCTGACTGCTGCACGTCACTACGCTGTATTCGACTCCGGAAGGAAAACCACCTTCACATGGAAATCACTTTGAAACATGTGGAGTTCATGGCAGGTGCCCTGGGGCCAACTTACCCCACGGCCCACCTGAGCACTTTAAAACTACATCTCTAAGCCACGGCACAAGAGCGAAGGGCTGGGACTGTGCTGGTGCTGTTTGCACTGCGGGTGGGATCTGAGGGCGAGTTACCCACATACAGCCCAAACTGACTTGGAGAGCAAACGTAAGGGAGCAGGAGAAGCTGTTAGCACTTCTCTATGGGTAAGGGTCAGCCAGACTTGCAGGGCTTTTCATTTATATTGAACAGACATAAATAGAGAAAAAAGGCAGCATGTAACACATCAGCTAACAAGGCTTCTGCTGCATTTTTTACAAGGAGTTGGGTTGGCCAGCAGGGTCATCAATGGCTCCCTGAATTTGCTTTTAGGGAGTGAAGCTTTCACTCAAGCAGATTCAGCCTTTCTAATGCCAAGGAGAGCACCAATGTCAGGGGTACTGACTCTGTTTCAAAGCCCAGCCACCCGCGGGTTGTTCAAAACCTTACATTAAAAACCTTCTGCTCTTGCAGAAGTTCAGCAGAGGCATCTCTGCCGAGTAGGTCTGAGCTACCTTCTTTTCCTTTTATACGACACCCCCTTCTTCTCATGGGAAAGTGCATTTTATTTGCAAGGGTTGGCAACTTGGAGCTTTGAGACAACTGGGACTGCTGCTCAGATCTCATTAGCTTTTGGTACATGTCGAAACATGGCATATGCAAAAAGGCTCAACCACTGCAGAAACTCTCCTTGTGTGTGGGAGAGCCATATAGCCTACCCCCTTGCACACTTCTGAGAAATAAAGCTGCCATGCCATCTTTTTCTCCACATCCCACTTCTGTTTTTCTCAGTGCACAAACTTAGTGAGCAAAGTGACCGTCTTGCACACATTGCATTCCCCACTGCTGTGCCTATGTTACAAACCCCTGCCACTGCTTTTGGGTCTCTGCACCAAGTAGTCTCCTTGGAGATCTTCTGCATTTCTGTAATGTGCTCCCTCAATTCATCTCTTATTCTGAGCAGAGGAGTTTGCAGAGAGGCACCTGAGGAATTGCTGAAAGGGGTATTTTATCCCCTCCTTCCTGTTGAGATGTTCAAATTGACATTTTGTAAGGAAAACAGGCAATAAGCAGAGTGACAATGGTATCTGAGTGATACTTACTGGTGCCATGTGACAGAGTCAATCACCTTCCCTCCTGATTTCAGGAAGCTGCAACCAGAGGGGATGCAATGGAGAGCAGGGGGTTAGTGGGTACATGGGACAGGTGATGGGTTGCAGCCCCCCATGGGCGAGCTGCCACACACAGCCCTCCCCTCTCCCCCTGACTGCGGTAGTGATGGTGAATTGCTTTGGGGCCACGCTTGTGATGGCTTTAAATGGGCTTTGGGCAGCCTGGCTGCCTCAGCGGGGTGCTGGGAGGATGAATTAATGCTTGTGTAACACGTGGAGATTTCTAGGGTGAAAAGCCCTTGTTAACACAGCACTAGAGCCAGCACTCAATTGAAAAGTGTGTGGATCACTGAAGTACTGCTAGTGTCTTAGTTTCAACTGGCTGAGTATTTAAGCCTTGAGCTCATCTCATGCATGCAGATAAGATTTCAGTCATCCCCAGTCAAGGAAAAAAAAATTCCATGTTTCAGATTTAAGGAAAAATGCAGGAAATTAGTTCTCAAATAGACTGGATGTATCCATTTGTACATCCTTACTATTGATTTGGAGCAGAAAATCCTTAAAACCCTGCCCCGATGCCTCCTCATTCCCCCTGCATCTGGGTGCAGATGAGCCACCGCTATCCACACTTGCCCACCCCGGGGAATGCTGCCAGGGCCCCACACCCCTACCTTCTCAGCAGTTTCTGTGTGTGCTTTCGGGGCTGCCCGACATCGGGACCATAGAGCTTCGCATGCTGGTAGAGGGTATAGTTACTCAGAAGTTGGCGTAAGTGAATAAAATCTTGCCCCAGCTGGAAGCCATCGATGTAGATGCCAGATTTCTTCCTGAAGCTATTGGGCTCTGGGGAAGACATGTGCGCATCAGCACCCCGCTCTGGTTTCGGGGCACAAAATAGGGCAGCTCATTCTATATGGGAAGTACATAGAGCACATAATCTGGCACGGTACAGGTGAGATATTTGAAAGCGATGAGCATGAAACCACAAGCCCGGGTGATGTAGCGTGCTGCTCCTCCAGCACTCTGTCCCAGCCAGTCCCCATAGGTGACATCCTGCACCTCGCAGGGCATCATTCACCTCATCTCAGAGCCTTGGTAGGAGCAGCAAAATCATCTCAATTTGCTCATTCATTGCGCCTTCTGTGAAATCCCTCCTCAAAAATTAGGACCTTAATGTTTCCCAGTAAAACATCACCTTGCCTTTATGGGCCGTCATCCAAAACATCCAAAATTACCAGCCCATACTCTGTGGTGGTACCTTTCCAGGTGACCGCTGGCCTGGCCCACAAGCAGGCTTAGCACTTACCATTCCCGAGCTCCCAAGAGATGTTGTACCTCTGCGAGGTACAGTAGTCCAGCAGTGCCCGGGCGTTCGAGCTGTCCCACTGCAAGCCATCTTTCCGCAGCAAGGCATTAAGCCCAAAGATCAGGTGAAACCCTGAGCAGTTTGCAAAGCTGTAGAGAATATCCAGGGTATTTCCTACACGGAGGAGAAAGGGGGGATGTTTATCTCAAGGTTACGACATGCTAGTTGAGCTCCAGCCAAGTGACAATCTTTACTGCCTGTATTTATTTAGTCTGGTGCTGCAGATTTGCCAAGCTCTTCCAGCTGGACAAAAGAGCCCAGACCTTACTACACACCATCCTGCACAAAAAAAATCCTACACTTCTTCTGAATCTCCTTTATTCGCCTCACATTTTCCTTCTCGTGGTCCTTGGACTCTTTCCTCTTAACTGGCAGCCCTCCATCAAGGGACATCCCTTCGAGCTGCAGTAAGAGACTGAGTGTCCCCTTCTGTCCCTTCTCCAGAAAGTCCTTTCCACTGGGGTGAATCCTGCAAGGTGTTGAGATCCTCCCAACTCCTGCAGCAGCTGAATACTATTAAATACGAGGTGGCAGACAGTAGAAAAAGATTTCTTAGAAACATTTCACCCCCGTAGAAAAATATTCATTTTCAGTGGTTTCAGCTCCTAACAGCCTATGGCCATTTTACCGTAGAGCAGAGATTTGCAGCCCCCTGGTTAATAAACCCTAGCAGAAAAATCTGTTGAAGTCTTACTTGTAATGGTGGTGTTTTTGTGCTTTTTCCAGTTATGCTCTGCAAGAATCAGCTTCTCCTGGCTGGGCCACTGGGCCAGCAGTAGCTTCTCAACAGCAGCAAATGCAGGCCTTGAGCCACAAGCCTCTGTAGGGCAGAAGAAGGATGATAGCAATTAAGTCCTCATCTTCACGGCCAGGGTCCAGCATGCAAAGGGCTGCATCTCTCAGAAGGAAGCACAACTGCTTGGTGCCAGGCTGAGACCCAGTCGTGCACTTCTGTGAAACGCACCCCTACCTTCACAATGTTAACCACACAGAAAAAGAGGACTGGCTTGATGCATAAATATGTATTTTATATATATAACATATATTTCCCAATTTAAGGTGATGGAGATGGGGGGGTGGGGGAAGACTGACCTGTGCTTCTAGAGGCTGGTATCGTGGCTGTCACACCCCAGTAAACTATATTAGCTGGAGCACCATCCGGAAACCCTCATTCCAACGAGCTGACAAAGCATGGGCTGCAGTGCCCGAGGAGCAGATAAGCCACCCCGGCGTGCAGCGGTATGGCAGGGTTCATGGCCTGCCTTGCTGTGGGCAGATATGGGGCAACGCTTCCTGCGCTGCCCATCTTGTGCAGGGAAAAGCGCTGACTGCTCTGTGCGGCAGCAACACTGGCAGGAGTCATAAGACACTTTTTCTTCAAAGCTCATGCTTTTTCTCAGCATGCAAACCAGGAACAAGCCATAACCAGAGAAGGAGGCATGAGCCAGAGTCACAGTTACCCAGAGAGGAGGCGGCTGCTCAGCAAAGCGGTACAGGGGGAAAAGTACCACTCAACTTCAAAACCGAGCATCACCAGTTGTACAGTGATGTATGATTGCACTGTTGTATTATGTACCACAGGAATAGATGGGAATTTTTTAACCTGAAACACCTCTAGAAGGATTTGTGTGCTTTTGCTAAGTTTAAAGAGGAAATGGACTTTAATGCAGTGGGAAACCTCGTGCACCAGGACCAAGCTCGAGCAGTTGGCAGTGATCCGGTGGGTTTGCACTTGCCCTGTCAAAGCGACAGGAGGGCAAGGCTGTGCCCCCAGCCTAGCTCTGGCTTTGGCCAAGATAGAGAAAACAGACGCTCTGTTCTCATCAGATTATTTCTTCCATCCATTACTTAATTTTCATGATGAAACCACAACTTTTGAACTGACCTTGACTGCCTCCCAGGCGGCGGGGGAGCTCCCAAGGCTGCTGCGGGAAGCACAGGGTGGCAAAGGGAGAGTCCCAGCAGATGCTGGGGTGGACACGAGGTGTTCCGCACCCTTCATCATTTTCCCAATGGCTGGCACCGCTCCTCCCATGGACCATGCTGAAGGTCCATGGATCTCCTCTCCATAGAGGAGAGCAATGGTGACCCCCTGGAGGTCCCCCAGCGCTGCCGCCATGCCCCTGTGGCATTCCCAGCCTGCATCAAAGCCACCTCCTAAACCCGGAATGGTTTCGAGTCTAACACGTTGATGCCCGTTTTACCTTGCTGGGCTTGAAGTTCCCAGAGGATTTTTTCTTCCGAAGTTGAATCCTTGTTGGGATCAAAGATGAGAAAATCTGTCTCGGTGCCACCGAACCTCAGGAAGCCTGGGGACAGGGCCGTTGCCAGGACACGCAGTTTGGGATTGCTGAGGAAGGGACGTCAAGAAACAGAGGAAACACTATATTCGTGCAGACTATGGGTTCGGTGTAGGGGCTAAACATGGCAAATGCTCGGAGGGACGCGCTGCGGTAGGTGACCTGGGGCTACCTAGTAGCCTCAGGGCACTCCTGACCCCTCGCTGGACCTGTGCCCCAGCCCTCTACACTGTGCAACAGAGACACTGCTGGACAAGTGGGCCAGGAGAGCATCCGTGAGGCAGCAAGGGGGAGACATGTCCCGGGGATCAAATCCTGGGGACAAAGTAAGACAATACTTCAAAACAGGTATTTTTTTGTCCTAAGCATCTTTCTCCCCTAGAATTTTTTTGTTTTGTTTATACAAAACTAACACACCAGTCTCGTGAGAAGGCGGACGTAAAACTAACTTTAGACCATCAGTCCCAATTTCCATCGACAGCCAAAGCAATTGCTTTTGTATCCAAGAGAGATTAAGAGTCCACACTAGGACAAGCGTTAGCTTTAACGAAGCACGTTTATAAAATAGCACAAGGTCCGCCTCTGCGACTTGCGCATACCCCACGCAGGATATGCAGCACCGACACCCGGCCTTCACTGGGGGAAACCGTGAGGCATTGGAGGATGCCGGGTGCACAAGCACTATCTCCTCGGTGGTGACACACAGCAGATTAGAGGCCACCAAGTACTTCCTGCTCCCCATGGTGGCGGGGCTGGCCCCAGACTGAACCCCAAGGTGTGCGGCTGGGGCTGGTGGTTGGAAACCTGAGCACTTTCCAATAAAGCTGATGTCACCTTTCTCCCTACCTTGGTGAGGAAGGAAAGATGAAAGTGGTGAGAAGAGGGAAATCAGGACTGGAGAAATAGTGTGGGGCTGAAAAACGGGATCAGACAGGTGAAAAGGAAAGAATTAATTAGCTTCCAAAAAAAGTAGACTCAAAAGGAATAGAGTACAAAAATAATAGAGCAAAAGCAGGGAAAAAGCGAGAGAGAGGTCAGAGCCAAAAGAACAGGCAGGGAACACCATCGCTTGGCAGTCCAGAGTTGCTCAGTGTTACCCAAGGGGGAAAAAAGGCTTCATTTTTAGGATCTCTTGGTTCAGCTTTGATGGTGACAGACCTTCCTCAGCATTTATTTGACTTTATGTTGACAGTGCCCCTGCAAACATCTGCAAAGCTGCTCGAGGACTCAGATGCTTTTTATCTCACGGAGCAGCAGAGTTAGCAGCCCCCAGCCCTGCCACAGGTAACCCCTCTGCTCGGCAGTTTCCTTCTCCTTTTCTTGTGCTCGCAAAGCAGCTCCTCTCCCAAGTTTATCCCCGTGCTGCTTCCAGCGAGTACCACCCGAGCTGCGCATTCCCTCCCTCCACCCAGCCCTACCGCTCCATCCCCCAAGCACAAGCGAAACGGCGCAGCTCGCACCCACGGCAGGTACCGCGTTGCTGCCCCGGGAGGATGAAATTAGTGAAGCCCGAAGCAGAAGGGATCCAGCAGCCTCCCCCCGCCCCAGCTCCAGGGATGGGGTCTCCCTGTTCCCCCCAGCTCGCTCCCCTGCCCTGCCCCTCCGGAGCACGCCGGGCAGCAGTGCCTTTGCCCGGCTCCCCGCCGGGATGCCTGGGCTCCCCTCCCCGCGGCTGCAGACCTCTCTGCCTGCCGGGGACCTCTCCTTCCCGCTCCAGGGGACCCCTCTGCCGCCCCCCGCCAGGGCCCTTTTTCCTTTGGCCAAAAGGGGAGGGAGGCGGCTCACCTGAGCAAGGCGACATAGCGCGGGTCCCGGGCCAGGCTGGCGTCCAGGGTGAGGGAGAGGAAAGCCGGGCTCACCTCCCCGCGGGGGCTGCCCC
>NW_008825107.1:331244-355254 GCF_000699105.1 Pygoscelis adeliae
CCCAGGGGCGGGGGTGCAGCCCTCCGCTCCCCGCCGGGAAGGACAGGGGTGTCGTGAGCAGCCAGCGCCGAGACCCTCCTTACCCTCGGAAGGGGGCTTCAGGCTGCAATAGCATCCTTGAAGCGCAAGCCTGCTCTTTGAGCCCCCCCACTGTGCGGTGTCTCAAATCAGCGCTAAGACACCTGAAGCCCGGGGTTACTCTCCCAACAGCCTCAACAGTTACAAAATTAATCTGGGTTTCAAGCTGGTTTCTTGCCTGCTCAGACCTTTCCAGCATCACAGCACGCTGCAGCCGACCAGCCAACTTCTACAGCCTTCCGCCTTGCCTGTGCGACCCTGGGCAGCTGCGTGCAAAAACAGCAGGCTGGAAAATTGCTACACACTGAACACTGCTGCTCAAGGGGCGAGATGGCAGCCTGACATCCCAGCCACGGGCTTCCACTGCAGGAAACTGAGCCAGAGCAGCACACAGCAAGCCTGTGGTAAGTGCCACTTGGCGAGCCTGCCGCTTCAGGCTGAAACCCACCTTTCCCGCGCTGCAACACTGTTGCAACAAGGGTATTAATTACAGCCAACATGCAAACTGGAATTGCTGTTACAAAAAAGACTCAAGCACGCTCTGGGTCTACCCCCCGGGGTGCTCGCTGCAGAGTCCAGCCTGTGCCGAAACTCCTTCGGCAACAGCCAGCCTCGCCAGGGAGCCCTGTCGGGAAACAGCCAGCTGCAGCCACGGGGTGGGTATTGCTTAACATGCACGCTATTGAGACATTTGCAGAGTTCTTAAACAATTACACTTAACATCACCATTACATTTCCCATCTGCATCAGTTCATCCTGAAGCATCCATGTTTCTTACTATGTTTGTTTTCAAAATGGTCTCCTGCTGGAACACATTGCAAATTGTCCAGTCCTTATCTGTTACTTTATGTGGGTGCAGCGCTTCCCACGCTCACCGAAGTCGGGGCATTAATCAGTGTGGCTCAAGCGCTTGCCTGCCTGGCCCTTCCTGTTCCTGCTTGCTCTGCATTTTTGTACTATTAAGTAACTCACCACCAGAACGAGAAGAACTAGACCAAATTAACTCTGTTTTTGATAAACACATCCCATGGCTCCACCGGAAAGGAAACATCAGTGACACTCCCGACTGTCTCAGTATCTTAGTCAATGTAACACTTCCCATTTCGGGGGTACACCACCAATTATATGCCTACGCCCGCAGGAAGGACTGAGGTGACTATCTGCCAGAGGAATCATTTATCTATCAGCAGGTGACTGGAGCACCACACAAACTACCCAGCCCCACGAGTCAACCAAGGATTTAAGAATGCAGCTCAGTACATGACACATCATTGCTGCAAACCAGGTTAAGGTCTTTACTACAGATACAGAAAATGTTAATAGCCATCAGGTGAGATGCAGCCCACACACGATTTTTTTCTGCTGGAATTCACTATTTCTCCCTTAATTTCCTCAGCGTGCTTTGGAGAGAGATGCTTTGAGTCACTTGCCACTGTGCTGTATTTCTCACTGCAGAGGCACAAGGTATGTATTTCAAATGGTCAATGCTACGTTTTGGATTCAATTGCTGTGTGCAGATGTGGGTACGAAAGGTCTAGCACATGTTAAAGCTTTTAGCAGCCTGCAAAACCTTCTAACTGGAAAATAATGTCTTCCAGCATTACTACCTGGAAGACCTACAGGTATTAAATGGGAATCGGTAGCTTTTGCCTGGGCATTTTTCACGTTATATTATACCTATTTTTAAATATTGCAGAGTAGGGGACATCAATACAGAGGTATTTGGACTGTCATGGAAATTAAGGCAGAATTTGAGTGATGCCCTGTGAGCTACAAGGGGAGGGCGTAAGAACGAGGACTAGGCTTAAACCCACTTGCATGTTGTTTGAAGCCAGCTCCACACCAGCACCCCATCCCGCTTCCTCACTCCACAGAAAGCCTAGCCCCTGCCTTGTGGTATTCAAATGCTTTGGTCAGTTAGCTCCTATCAGGTAGTTCTGCTTCCCCCACACCAACGATGCCTTTAGCAGACACAGTGTGCGACTAGGTTTTTACAACTAGGAAGAGTTAAAAATAAAACTTTCCAGGAATTTCAACGGTCCAAAAGCAGCAGCACCATGCTATTGCTAGCAGTGACCCCACTGCTGTTCCTAGGCAAGAACCAAGAACTGATATATATATATATATCAGTGCTTTACCTGTGCATATTAAGGGAATTCAGAAGGGAAGAGTCGTCTGTACAAAAGGCAAACAATTCTTGTGACATAGCTGACCCATGTCAGAGTAGCACTTAATCTATGTTTCTATATAAGAAGCCTCAGGAAGATGAAGCTAGGACTAAGTTGATGCCAAGAAAGCCTGGAAACTGTAAAAACAGAGAGATGCCTATCAAGGTGTTTTTGTAAGCTACTCCCTGTCCCCAAACCCCCGGCCAGACCTTGTCCTGACACAGCACACAGCTCTCAGCACTCCCAGCTGGTTTTATTTCTGAACCCAACTGGTTATGAGACTCTCAGATGGCACACACTCTGTTTATTCAGAGATAGAAATGACACTTTGGATCTAGTTTTTAGCAGTTCTTTTTGAAATGCGCACACAGCTTTGTAGATATTGCCAGAAGACTTTGTTTCCACTGAGAGTGCAGCTGACAAATTCAGGTACCACAGGAGCTGCTGAGCTCCAGCACACCAGACAGCACTGCGAAATCACTCAGCCTCCCTTCTAATCAAAACAAAGCTTTTAAGTGATAGTATTTGGCTTTCATTACAATCGATACTCAGTGCTGGACCACCATGCTGAAAGAGATGAAATGAAGCTTTAAAAGGAAGGACAAAGCGAGAGCTGCCTAGGCAGGACTAGTTCACATGGAAGCAGCTTTCCAGAACACAGGAACACAATAGGTCTCGTTCACACAATGAAAATTAACAGCTAAACGTTAACCTAAGCCCGAACCTCTTACCAGTCCTTCCAGAGAGACAGTTTTCATTAAGTTGTGTAGGGGGATTCCCAAAAGTATAGAAGTATGGACTCAGGGGAAGGAAGGAAAGGGAATCGCACAAACACAAGAACTGGTCTATGCAGGCAAGTTGGAAAGTGGAGTGAATAGGCATGAAGACTAAGAAATAATACTCTGAGGTTTTTAGTCAGAACACTTACTCTTCATTAGTTGCAACCTGAAGACACTTACACACCCTAGCTCTGATCCAATTTACTGTGGGTTATGAAGAAATTGGTAGGAACATCCTATAGAGCATATTTTTACGACCTACCTTAGCTTTGAAGCGGCTATCATTATTTCACATAGATAAGCTAACCATTGTTGCTTCTTTCCTTTTAACGCAGGCTTTAGGATATAAACATCCCATTGAAGCAAGTGACAAATCTTTGCCTTCCAAAACATCCTGAACCCATTCTTAGCACAAGCTTTCCCATAGCACAACCACCTGTAACATTCACCAAACCAATGTATACCCATTCTGACACCTGCACATTATACTGCATTTTATGGGCCCAGTACTGTACTTGAAACTGAAGCACCTCAGCATCATCCAGCAACGCAAAAATACTGTGACCAGCATCTGTTGTATACTTTTTTCCCCTCTCCCATCTCCACCCAGGGGAAAAGCCCAGGTAAGAAAGCTTTCTGTGAAAAGCATTTAATCATACATTAATACATACTGTAGAAAGAAAAAGCAATGTGAAAGATGTGTACTGCCTTGCTTGGTAAGTTTGATTTCTGAAAAATAAGACAAGCTACGTATAGCAAAGTTTTAGTGCAAATCACTGCAGTTTCATTCATTTCACTTCTGTTATCAAAGGTCACAGAGAAAGCCTTGGGGGAGTTGCACTCATCCATCTGGCGAAGCACAGCCTGCATAAACAGGGGAGCAGAGACAACAAATGTCAACCCCATTTTCTTTCCAGACCAGCTTAATGCAGACCTGAAACCACCCACTTGTTTCAAACCAGCTTTTGCTACCATTTTCAAAGGGGCTCCAGCGTTTGTAGGGAATACTTGACTTCACTCCTAAACATGCATCTCATCAAAACCAGATCTTGCAACAGTGCTGGTTGTTAGAGTGATGTACAAGTGTGAGGATGGGCAGTTAGCGACCCAACAACTGACAGCTGCCAGAAATATTTTTTTCCTGCTGTTCCACTCCACAATATAAAAATACACACTTTTTAAAATTAGCATACAAGTACAAATATCATGGAAAGTATTGTGACAGAGGTTAATGGCTCATTAACTACTCCTCTAGTTAATGTAGCAATTAATGGATTATTTCCACAACATCAGTTATTGCAAAAATGATGTTGACAGTGCAGAGCGAACAAATTTACAGTAATCTGCTCTGTTTTTTCCCCCCAAAAATCCATGCAAGACTGTTTCAGACTTTGGAGGAACACCGTCAAGCACCAATAAACCTTCAGAGCAACTGGTTAGGCCTTACAGGCATTGCTAAAATTTTCCTACATGCATGCTACGTCAACTGCTTAGATATGTACTGACATTTATATGCTGGAGTGAGCATCATCTGTCTTTTGAAGATAATGCAAATAAACCAATAGAGAATTTCATATTATCATTTGGTCAAATATATCTCAATTAAAAGGGCAAGGCATTAAAAGACGGACTTAGATAACCTCAGGTCATGACAAATATTGCTTCTGCACTTGGGGGCCAATTATACCTTATTGTTAGAGCCAGCTTAGCACGTTCTCATGTTTTCAGAGCCAGTTGTGCCTTAGGCACTTAAGTATCAGTAACAGGACTCCCCTGCAGGGACTGAATCTAGCAGTGGAAATGAATCATGCTGCCTCTGGAAAGTGCCATTTTTAAACTCTTGACCTGGTTTAATACTGAATGCACTCAAATATTTCACAACCAAATTTTGTAAGCCACTATGAAGTATCATAATAATAGTCTTAGAGGTATGTTTCTGCTAAATGAAGGCTTATAAAGAACTTACTCAGTTGCTACCTATGATTTCTCTAATGCAACAACAAAATGAGCAGTAAACTACTAGCCTTTTCATCAGTTTTTCACTATAACCCCTTTCAGTCAAGTATTAAACCTCTAATGACCCCACTGCATTTAAAAACATTCCTGTTTATCTCTAGAATCCCAACACAATTAATCTAAGTTGAATAAAAAAGACAGTTTAACTAAGGTTTATCTTACTTTTCCTTTACTGAGAAGGGGCACCTGATTTTACATATAAATGCCATATTTAAGTGTATCAGTATAGCAGCTACCATGATTTAACCTGGCAGTCTGTCACAGCTTTCAAGTCTTTCATAATGTGCAGTGCTCTGACATTGGCATGTACTACATACCAGCTTTGAAAAGTTTACTGTATCACAACTGAAGAAGTTTCAGACATCTTCAAAACTACTTTCATGAAGCCTAACTTTTTGCTGGAGCAAATCTGGTTCAGATATCTTTAAAAATCATAACTAGTGTGACTGACACAGGCCCATGGAGTCTCAGAACTTGATATGGCTTCTCAAAAATCAGTTCTTCAGGCCTTCATCTTTATTAGTCTTCACATTTAAGCAAGAAATCTAAAAACATGAAAAAAAGTAAACTCTGTTTGGAAGACTACTACACAAACATCCTGAAAGAATTGGGGAATTGCCAGAGGCTGAATATGAATTTGATATTTACATCTTATAACAAGGCATCATTTACAATTTCTTATGCAACTCTGGGACAACTTCTCTGTTATGAATTGCAACTCTTTTTCTCCTTCTATTAGCTACACCTAGAGTACAGAGATTCCTGCAAGTAGGAATTTTGGAGTAGCTCAACTCAAGCACATGTGTCCTAAAGGGAATATCCAATGTAAAGGCATTATTTAGGTCAGTTATAAACCTAAGCTCTAGGCAGAAGTACACACACCAGGCAGTTAGTCCAGTCCCCAAAGCACTCCTAGGGCTATGTCTAAAACCAGGAATGAATTAAGATCACATCTTTTGATTCGAGCCTATTGCTCAAGAGGTTCATAATCAAAACCTTAAAATGAAGTTAGCTTTCCAAGAAACATTCTGAACTCAGAACTCACACAAAATTGAGGTATACAAAAGACATTTAATATTTATCATAGTTACAGCAGCTTTACACAGGAAAGTTAAAAAAAGTTAAAAATATCCCAATTTTCAGATTCACGATTTTTCTTCATGACAATCGGTCAGTAGGTCCCTGGGATATCTGTAGGCACCTTTAAGAGTTCTTCAACTTCTTCTTGTAAAGCCTCAGCTTTTTCACTCAGCAGCATCTATAATGGAAAAAAAAAAAATCAGAAAACAAACACAAGCATTACCTATAACTGTTAGACAGGTTAAAACACCAATGCTTCTTTTCAAACTTGCATTTGGTCTGTAAAAAACTTCTGCTGCTGCTGCTCACCGGACTGCAGTATCTTTGCCTCAAAGGACTAACATTTTCACAAGTACTACTACCAACATTTTTTATTGTTTAGTGTATACCCACATGAAAAACACTTACACAAATTCATACAGTACACAGCTAGCTTTCTCAGTTCTGCCATCACATAATACACAAAATTTAACAGAACATAAACAGTTTTGTCTAGAACTGTTAACAAGAACATTTTTAACCGTGAACATTTATTCTCCATGTTGGAATAAACATTTATTTTGCAGATGACACCAAGTTGGGCGGGAGTGTTGATCTGCTCAAGGGTAGGAAGGCTGTGCAGAGGGACCTGGACAGGCTGGATCGATGGGCCGAGGCCAACTGTATGAGGTTCAACAAGGCCAAGTGCCGGGTCCTGCACTTCGGCCACAACAACCCCATGCAGCGCTACAGGCTTGGGGAAGAGTGGCTGGAAAGCTGCCTGTCGGAAAAGGACCTGGGGGTGCTGGTCGACAGCCGGCTGAACATGAGCCAGCAGTGTGCCCAGGTGGCCAAGAAGGCCAATGGCATCCTGGCCTGTATCAGAAATAGTGTGGCCAGCAGGAGCAGGGAAGTGATCGTGCCCCTGTACTCGGCACTGGTGCGGCCGCACCTCGAATACTGTGTTCAGTTTTGGGCCCCTCACTACAAGAAGGATGTTGAGATGTTGGAACGTGTCCAGAGAAGGGCAACGAGGCTGGTGAGGGGTCTGGAGAACAAGTCTTATGAGGAGCAGCTGAGGGAGCTGGGGTTGTTTAGCCTGGAGAAGAGGAGGCTGAGGGGAGACCTCATCGCTCTCTACAACTACCTGAAAGGAGGCTGTAGCGAGGTGGGTGTCGGTCTCCTCTCCCAAGTAACAAGCAATAGGACGAGAGGAAATGGCCTCAAGTTGCACCAGGGGAGGTTTAGATTGGATGTGAGGAAAAATTTCTTTACTGAAAGAGGGGTTAAACATTGGAAGAGGCTGCCCAGGGAAGTGGTTGAGTCACCATCCCTGGAAGTATTTAAAAGACGTGTAGATGAGGCGCTTAGGGACATGGTTTAGTGGGCATGGTGGTGTTGGGTTGACGGTTGGACTCGATCTTAGAGGTCTTTTCCAACCTTAATGATTCTATGATTTGTAAGTTGTGCCTGCCAAGTTGCCAATTTCTTGCTTTATACAAAATTTATTACTTCAGCATTTTACATCAGACATATAGGACCCCTGATATTAGCAACTGTTTCATCTACTGCCCTGAACTGTTTATTGCTGGCAGTTGGAGTCTAACAGTCCCCCAGTAGCGTGTGTAGCACAACACGTGCAAGCACTCTTCTAACTTCACAGTTAGAGAAAACTCCAACAGTTTAATATCTGAGCATGAGAGTAAGCTAGATTGCTGGATTTGGCACTGATGTAGATGAGGAATCTGCACGTATCCCTTTCTTTTGGCTCACACAGCAGCAAACAAAGCAGTAAGGAGCCTACAACAACATTAAGTGGCCATGACCTTTTTCTAAGTGCATAAACCCCAAAGTTAGTACTTTTACTCTGTGAGAATATACAAACCAAGGCTTTGTTATTGACTGCATCATTTTTACACCAACTACCCATCCATTTATTCTAGGCATTCCCTTACTTTACTGAAAGCTTGCTATTTTAGCAGAATCAAACATGAAGCCGATGCCATTACAACAGCAGATGATTAATGGAGATTGAGGAGAAAAAATACTACCACTTGATAAATAAAATACTTCCTGTATTTTTTGTTTAGGTACAACTCAATGTTTGTCACAGATCCTTTCCCTTGGATTATTTATGTGTGCCTAAGGCACTAAGTGTGCCTTAGAGGTAGATATTAAGTGAAGCCCCTTCTCATGATGCATATTCAGAATGGAAAACAATTAGAAAGGAAAGAATAACAGGGCATGACAAAAGCAACCTAAATAAGTGAGGTTAACCCTATACCTTGTTGGTTTCCATTTCTACAGTCCTGAAAATCCTGTTCTTTTATCACAACCACCACTAGAATTTTTGTAAGTTAAGTCCTGAAGTATTGGCAGAATTGAGCATTTTCAGTTATGATGACTCAGCACAGAGACTGAGGTAGTAATTTAATCCCCACGTTTCATCAGACAAGCTGTCAAACATTTTTGTCCTTTGCTTCCCCTCTGAGAAAGAGCACAACTTTGCACTATCCTGTATATAACAAATTGCTTTAAGAAAAGTTTAAGTTTGCCCATCATTCAGGAGCAAGAATGTCAGCAATTGCTCAATTCATTACTCTTAACCATCTTAGATAAATGATATTGTCAAGAAAATATTTCAATATATTCTTAATACAGATCAGTATTTGGGTCACAAATATCCACTAATGCCTTTACTAGTAAACTGAATCCTTCATTTTTAATGTCATTCAAACATCCACTTTTGACATATTGAAGTTCTGAAGGAGGTTTTTATAACTTTGTTTCTAACTTACCTTTGCAGATGAAACAATTTGTTTGGCTTGAAGTCGTGACAAGTGCTCAATCATCTTGACCAGAGTTTCTGGATTTGCATTAGCCAAGTGTGCTAAAGTTTTGTATCCTGCATTATAAAGCTGTTTTGCTCGTGCCTGCAAGTCCAAAATTGTGTTAGATTATTAGAACAGGCAGTAAGAATTACCATTAAGTGCCAATCGCTGCACCAGCCTCAAACATTTCATCTTCACATATCAATCCAATTCTCTTTCATTTATCTTTCTAAGAACATGAATACTCACTGAGAATCTTTACTCCCCCAAAATACAGCTTTACTGCTAAGATTTACCTCCCCATACAATCTTACCCAGTTCTTAGGAACCCATTTATCATTATTTTCTCTGAGCCTAGATGGTGCTGACTTTGCCATCCTCTTTTGTTATCATGTTTTCTGCATTCACTGTCACTGACAGGAATGACTGTCTCACATTCTTTGGAGGTGTCTAAGTGATAGGAGGGCCTGATTTTATCTGAATTTTTTTTTTTAACAGAATTTTCACAGAACAGAGCTTTCACAGAATTCCAGAAAAGACTATACTTCCCTGTTTCAAGCTTATAGATAATTTTTCCTTTAGTATCACAGTATCTTTCTTATTTCTCTAGTTTTGTGCGAAGTCATGGCTGTGAGCTCACATATACAGGAGAGATACACATCACAGAAGAGATTCTCTGGAATTTGATTATCACCAGTGTAAGGGGGTGTGCATTACCTGCTTCTCAGCTTGGTTTGATCCTGTTGCTATGTAGGTCAAGCAGTATTTGCTTAACAGAGGGTCTCCGGGCAAACATTTCTTTTGCAAAACAAATACTGCTAAAACTTTACAAAGTTTAAATTAAAATGCATTTCTACACTAGTAATGGAGTAATTTAGTATACCCAAGGCTTTAGTATCCCAAGGTATGAAATAATACCCATTTGATGAACAAGTGTTACACCTCCAAACATTTGGTCAATTACCTTTTGTTTTTTACCCCTTGCCTCATTTAAAGACAACAAGGAATAGAAAGACATTTATTTGATGGCATATGTGGGGTTTTTTTTAGCATCCAACAGGTAACAACTTACAATATATTATCTTCTTCCATGATAACTATGCATGTTCATTGATGTGAAGTAGGTATCATTAATTTCACCAAAAATAACCAGTAATTGCCAGCAAATATTTTCTGTGCTCTGTTTGGCTGTTATATGCACAGTATGACTGATGATGCAGAATCTTTCCCCACTAATGACTTCAATCTCATGAAAAGGTTTTAGATTGCTCTTTGAAAACTGTGCAAGTAAATGTGCAGAAAATAATTTTCTCTTTCACTACAGTAAACTTAAGATTGATTTTATTATTTCCTCCACAGAAATCTAAACAAATCATGTCTGTTCAAGATGACAGTCTACCTGCTACAAATATCAGCTGTCGGTATAGTTTTAATGCCAGTGCAGAAGTACCTTGGTTATAGCAATAATTTTGAAGAGTCATCTTTAAAATACACCTTCAGCAGAATCATGCTGTCCAGGCTGTTTTTGCCCTTACAAAGAAATGCTCCCATATGGAGTGAGCCATGAAAAAAAAGACTACTTACCTTTTGCATCCAATTCAGAAAATTTGACATATAAAAAAAACATTAGGCTCTAAGTCTTCCATCATTGTTTAGCTTCTCAGAATAAAACCTTACTGCCACTAAATTCAATGGTTTCCTGACGAACTGATTCTACAATAGGCTGGACAGGCAAGTTAGATCATTTTGCAAAGAGGTTCAGTGATTACTTAGAACCTTGCACTGAAGCCCAAAAAGATTTTCTACTTTAATAGGAGTCTTCGATTCAGAGACTGGTTAAGTTTCTTATTTAAAAAACAGGCAGCACTGCAAGTGATTATAAAAGCCTAAGTTCCCAATAGGACTTCACATATTTCTGTGAGAATCTTCTAACTTAACTAAATATGTAAATTCTTATTGCTGTTTACTCCCATGAACTGAAGAATCTTTACCACAAAAGAAACCTGGACTGTTTTCCAACTGAGTATACAGCTAAATTATTGTCCAAATACAGCGTTTTCACTGTTGCTGTGGTAGCAGCCAGAAGAAAAACATTATTGGCTCCAGCTCATATTTCCTCAACAGACCACTTTTCCCCCAGCCCCCAGGACTGTTGTGGGATATCTGCGCTATGCCAAATTCTCAATAAAAAACTAGCTTGGTCTTCCAGATATACTTGAAAGGCACAGTAACACTTCGCATACAAGTTTACATTGAAAAAAATCTCAAAGTCAGGTTTACTAACCTCTAGAACCCCTGCTACCTCCATCAGAGGAATGAGTTCTGTCTTAACACAGTATGTCAACTGCTTGGTAAGTTCTGTCAGCAAGGCTTTATAAACCCAGAATTCTTCCAATTCCTGCAGAGACAAAGATCCCTAAAAATCAGATCTTAAGTTCTGTATTTGGCGGGTATGACTCGTAAAAGCTCTGCTATGGCAACAAGCATGTATTTGGCTTTTAGACAGGGGAAGCACCATTATTTCTAGTTATCCTTTCAGCTAGTTGCAGAGTTGTATTCAGCACCCTTGAGCTGAACATCTCAAAGTTGGGGCAGTTCTGAAGGATAAGCAATGCATTATTTCAGTAGCGGAAAAAAACAAGATAACAAACCCAGTCAGCTGTTTTCCTGAGATGACATTCCACAACTAGATGGCCTTATTTCCAAGAGAAAGGTAAAACTGTCAATTATTTCACCAACAGTGCTGACACTGATCAATGCCCTGTACAGTTTGTATATTTTCACATTCTCAGTGCATAACGCTTACTTTTAATATAAGACATATCACTGTATGAGCATGCTTTTCTGAACACGTGTCGTAGTTTAATGAACTCTATCCCAGCCGAAGCCAGGATAACAGGAAAAATAATTTTGAACAGGAAAGGTGAAAAAAACCACAGTTTTGCAGAGGAAAGGTGAAAGACAACACCTGTGTTCAGTTCTAACGTAAGAGAACAAAACTCCAGATTTTGCAAAACCAACCCCAAAGAATTTATTGGAATTCGTTTAATACTACCTCACAGAAATGTAGAACACAGGAGGCAAATGAGGCAGCAGAATTAAGGAGATTTTGCACATATCCTCGGGACATATTAAATTTCTCTGAAACGCTCCATATATTGGTCTCTTTCAGTAGGGTATAAAGGACAAACGACAGGTAGAGCCTGTTCACCACAACACTGTCCACATTCTAGGAAGAAAGCGAGTTCGAATTCAGAGCTAATAGCACATTCAAGATATTCTGTTAGTGCTACAAGGAAATTCTTTTCATCCCTAACATCTAAAACATGTCTATTATACCCAAAGACATTAAACAACATTAAGAAAAAACAACCAATGAGGTTAAAAGAACCTTAATAAGTAGAACAGTAATAAAGAACACTAGCAGAAAAATAGTCTAGAATTTGTAAATAATCAAATGAAATGACTAAACTGTCATCTTAGGTATGAAAAATCTCCAGCCTACCTTTCTGATGGCTTGACCAGAAGCCTTTTTTGTAATAAAGCTTTCAGGTACTCCCACAATATCTGCTACTTTTTGCTCTGCTGCACTTAGCTGGTTGAACTAAAATAAGATTTTTATGAAGAATTTTCAGATATTTAGTTCTCTTAATATTATAGAAAACACAAGTCTATTACTCAAAGTGAAACAATGTTTTTCAATATCTCTATATAGTACTTAGTCACTAGACTAGCACTATAGTCACTAGACAGTCAGATCTGCAGCTTCTTTGCCTACTTGTTTGAATTATCTGTAACTGTCCATCTCTGAATGCCACATTTTAACAAAATGAAATAGGTTTTAGTGCTACCCCTAGTATACAGCATTTTACAGAAACGGGAGTAGCTGAATTATGGGTGGATCTTACAGGGTGTGCAAGACTAGGATAAGGGCTGTGCTAAGGCTGACATAAGCATAGTAGTCTGTAGGAAGGTGTTGGTCGCAGTGTGATAGTTGCAATCATCGCTGGAGTTAAGCATTAGACTCAGACAACAAACAAAGATTAAGACTTAACATTCTCTAGTGGATTTTGCTCCCTAAACTACAGAATAATCAGAAGGTAAATATGGCTCTTGATTAATTTAATAGTAGTTTTCTTGCAAGACTACAATGATGTGGTTACATATAACTAGTTTATAGGAAAGTCTTGTTTAAGATTAACCAGACTCTGGTGATGGCAAGGCTAGCACCAACATTAGAGTCAGGACTTGGAATACTGGCAACTCAAGAGATGTGTTTCATGCCACCGTTTCCCCCAAACAGGGTCAAATATTATAGATGCAAAAGAGAACTTAGGTTTTTATGCAATACAGGAAAGCACTTCTGCCATGTGACTGAAAATAAAATAGCATATCAACTTTTCATCAAATTGCTACCCCACTATCTACATTTCCTATTGCCACCGTTTCCCCCAAACAGGGTCAAATATTATAGATGCAAAAGAGAACTTAGGTTTTTATGCAATACAGGAAAGCACTTCTGCCATGTGACTGAAAATAAAATAGCATATCAACTTTTCATCAAATTGCTACCCCACATTTCCTATGTGTATAAACTTAAAATTTAATAAGCAGGATTATTATATGCCCCAATGCATGTTTGCTAGTAAATTCTCACCAGTCTCAAGTATATCATCCAATCTGGGCTACAGTTAGAAGTCATATCATATGGAGTTGCCAGATATAGAAGATGAAGATTGCTCTCAAGAATCAGCCCTTCCAAACCTTTCTTCAACTCTCTGTAAAGAAGATTGCAGTATGCCAAGTCTATAGACCCTATAATAAGCACACACAATGTATTGCAATTTTAAACAGGCATACAGAGTTAAGTGTAATTGATTTTAACATAGAGTCAGTATTTCCTTTATCTTCCACAAAAGCTTGTTACATCATCTGAATTGAAGAGAAATAACAGTAACCTGAATAACTGCTCTAACCTAACATGAGCAGTGAAACAGAACTGAGGAAAGGCAGTCACCTATTTCCATGTATGTCCGTTCTGTGTGTGGTTTTGGAGTGTTTGTGAATGCCTTGGCTTTAATGAAATCCTGGAACAATCTTGTAGACTGAAAGAATCTTTCAGAGATTCATCCTATTCCAATTGTGTTCCATACCCTGTATCTTTATGCTATGACAGGAAAACAGAACTTCCTGATATACTCTCTGCTTTATTACAATTGGTCTACACGTCACATGCTTCCTTTCCCTCCTTCAGCTTCCCTCTAGGTCAAGAAATCCCCCTGTTCACAACCTGTTCCTAACAATGAATTATAAAATCAGGTCGTGAGCCATTTTGATTACAATCACTAAATCAAATCTTTAAATCATTTTTTTGGGGTACAGTTCTGGTTTTACTCCCATTGTGACCAATGTTATTACACATCATTCCCATCATGTTCAGTCATGCACTACTTGTTCATTCCCATTTTCAGTCCAGCACATCATATAGTAATCAAAACTGACCCTCAACTTATTTTTCATTGCAGATGGGAAAACATATCAAATTGAGATAAGGCTCAGATGAAAGGGTTTGTTGAAATAAAGATTATAATAAAAATAAAAAAAGTCTTACCTTTATATGTAGCTTTACCCAACAGCGTGATTGTTAGTGTACATTTGGAACTGTGGTCCTTCTCAGATATTCTTCCTTTTAGGAGTCCTTCTTCTATTAGATTTTCTAGCCCATCTTTAATTATCTCTGAGAGGCTCTTCTCTTTAGACAGCAGCTGCTGCTGAACACCCAGCAAAGTACTGCACATAAAATTGTCGACTTCCTCACGGGTAACTGCTATCTGCATCAGTTTTGCAAGTGATTAGCATGCTTAAAGGTGTCATAACACATTTCATAAGCTATATGAAAAAAATTACTGAATAGAGAAGCAATTTGATATCCTGTTAATGTGTTTCTACAGAAATACATGACAACAGATAGAATGATAGACAGTCTATGATGGAACTGACAGGACTGCTCGCCATCTGTTCTATTATTCTAGCTACTGCATCATGTTAATTTGTTTCCACTGTTTCTGTTTTATTTTGAATCAAGTATCAAAATTGAAATATTATTAATACTGTAACATATCATAAGGTAGATATAATTGACTTTTACAGATAAGGAAATTGTCATGTTACGTGATTACTTGATAACTGAGTTAAATAAAAAGACTAATCAAATCTTTGTCCTTCTTATCTGATTAGAAGCTGTTCTGAACTTGTAAGCCAATCTGTTTAAAAAGTCTGTTTTTTCTACAGAATCAACGGATAAGATTTTCTTTGCATTCCCAAGCACTTAAGTTACTCACAGAGAAGAGTTAACTGATACCTTCAGTCCAACCAAAGATAACAACAGGCTCTGCATTCCCTTGGTCAACTCTAGCAGAAGATTGCTGTAACAGTTCTCCAAAGGACTGCTAATTAAATCCTGAACCTAAAAAGAGTGAGAAATGTGTTAGTTCAGCAAAAATATTTATACATTAGTTTTACACTTTTAAAAATACTGATACACATGATTCAGCTTATAAAGAAAATAAGTGTAGACATCTGAAGTTTACAGTTCACATCTGAAAACAAACCACATAAAGGTAGTTTATAGGTATTACTACATAAGTCAAATACTTGCAATGTTAAGTAGTGAACAAAAATTAAGCTAGGCAGCTCAGCTCCTCCTGTTTACCCCACCAACTTAATCCAACAATTTAAATTACCGACAGCTTTGTAAAAATTACCAAGTGTTTGTCTTTTTCTTGCACTATGAGAATACTTTCTCCGGCACTGTCAATACCAGCTCGACCAGCTCTGCCAATCATTTGTTTATACTGGTTCTTCTTCAGGAATTCATTAGCAACATAAGGAGCTCTGAGAATAACCCTGTAAAGAAGTCTTTAGTAAGTTATGCTTTATATTAAAATTACTAAAGCAGCAATACAATTTTACAAATGCACTCTTTATATATGCCCCTGGCTTAGTAACTAATAAAAATCAAACGCTGATTGAACAGATGTGTAAATCAACCAGGAAAACATTTAACAATTTAAGGTTTATTGAATGATAAGCCATGTTTATTATGTTTGCAGAACCTTTGGAACTAGTCTTTACATTTACCCAAAGGCCTGAGTTTAAGAGTGAAAAGTCAGAGATATAAAACAAACCCTACTAAAAAACATAAGCAACACTGACCATACATCAGTTATGCTAGAAAGACAACACTTGTCTGTATGAATTTTTTTTCTCCCCTCAGATGCGGTATTCCAACATATATGCACACAAAACTGGATTCTTAGCAAACAGTTTTTGGTCATACAGAGTACAGCAGCCATATCATCAGCACTTGTATAAGAAGAGAACACATTTTTGTGTTAAAACATATTCGAACTATATGTCCTTAGAAAAGATTTATTTTACAATTTAAACACTGTTCTTAGGACAATATCTAAAGAAACCACCATGAATTCCTTATTCTTCTGGATAACATTACTAAAATACTGAAGCATTTCCTCAATTTATTAAAATTTCTTTAATCCATTTAGGTAAGTGCTCTTCAGCTATGCATTCTGAGGGACTTGCTACTGATTCACATTTCCTACGTAAAAACTTTGCAGTCTTGTGTCCTGAGTTGAACACAAAATCCCTTATGCTTCCAATTTGCTAGTAAAAGCAGAAACATACTTTAAATAGCACTGATATTTCCAACTTATTAAAGCAATTTTTTTTACAAAGCAAAAATCAACGCAACAATAAAATATGTTTCAGTTACTAACCTTCTAGCTGGCAGGTTGACTCCAGCAGCTAAAGTAGCTGTGCAAGCAAGCAGACACAGGACACCTGCAGAATATGCTTCCTCTATACTTTTTCTTTCATCATTTGTAAGGCCACTATGGTGATAGGCAATACCAAAAGGGATTGTTTGCTTCAGAACTGGACAGACACTTCCATTTCCAATATTCTTTAGATTCTTGATGAGATCTTGTTTCTCTTTCTCTCTGTGAGCTCTAAATTCTCTTGGAGGAGGAAAAGCATTTCTTTAGACTTTGATCAATCATTAACTACTTAAAAAAATCATGAGACATGCTTACTGTTTATTTCTGTTCACTATCCATTCCTCTAACATCTAGGTTGGAGAAATAGTTATTTCCAGTAACTTTAAAATAGCAATACACAGGAGACTGATTAAGTTGCAATAGAACTCTTTTCTTGTTTGTAAGCACAGTACAGAAGGGACCAAACACTGACTGGGTGTGAGTATCAAGTGCACTGAAGAAAGGAAATAGGGACAGTATTAGCTTGTAGTGAAGATTATAGGTACATCAAAAATGGTTTCAATTCTGATAGCAAGGGAGAGCTTTTGTTTATTTTAATATAATTTCTTTCTACATAAAATTTAACTTTGCTAGACCATTATGAGTTGATCAAATCACATTTAATGAAACCAAACATAAGTCTTTTCTATATTAACAAAGCCTGTTTAGATTTTGCAACTTACATTCACAAAGTAGGTATGGAACACAGATACTCAGTCAACTAGTAACATACATGACCAAATACCGGGCTATAGAGAAAATGTTTGTTTTCTAAGCTTGCAGAGACCAGTGCCAAAGGGACACAGCATTAGACTAATTTAGTATGCTTTTCCTTTTTTATTATTTGTCCTCTAATAACCATTTTTTCAAATAGTTTGTTTAAAAAATAAGATTTTTTTTTGGTAAAACATTTGTTTAATGAGCCTTGAACAGTTTGCTATCATTTATGCAATTAACTTTACATGATTCCATATTCAAAGTATTTACTTCTGATCACCAGGAAAAGTCACTTGCAAACTAGAAGATAAATCCTAAGTTCTGACCAATTATTCCATACATAATTAAAAAATCATGACAGAAACTTACTGCTTGAGGTACTTGCACACCATTGAAGCCACATTTTCGCAGTTCCTTTTAGTAGGACAAAAGATTAGGCAGGAATATTCAGGAATAACTTCAGTAACCAGTGCAATGATGTGGTCAGGATCTGCTTTCTCCAGATTACTAGAATACTATCATAAACACAGATTGACAAACATTTAAATTTAGAAATTAAGTCATAAACTAAGTATTCAATGCTTGTTCTCAACCTTCGCTAGAATACTCCCATTTGCTTTAACATGACAAAATTGAAAAAATTGTAGGATAAGCTTTTCTCGCAATCCTCACTTGAAAAAGTTTATTAACACATCTAGCTTCAACTGAGGGATACACGGATGTAAGAATCAATTTCTTTTAGTGACACCATAGTGATGTTACTTGTGCTACTGGCAGTCTACCATAACACACATTTTTCTTTTTAAAGGTTGAAGTGAATCCCTACAAGGCAGTAATAAGCCAACAAAAACTAAAAAAAGTCTTCTTTCAGTATCATCTAAGAATGATCAACTCTTGAGAAAATCTACCCAAACACGTAAAGCACTGGGCATCTGGAAAACTCAAACCCATTGCTCTTCCCATGTCAAAATACTGAAGAAACCTCTACCTTAAAGAGCAGTAGTGAAAATCAAGTTAAGCGTTCAGTATTTTAAAGGCCCTTTTCCTCCCCAAAGCCTACCATTTTCTTTCTTATAGGTATTACAAATGAACTATAATGTTTAAGTAATCTATTTGGTAAAAGCTCTGTAAGCAAATCAGTGTAAAATAATAAATTTCATAACTATAGTTCAAAGAAACTATAAACACTTCGGTTTTACCTTGAAATTAAGAAGACGTGAAAAAGTAAAGCCATTTTCTGTTTTGCTGTCAACTGCGTAAATGGTGTCTCGTATCTTTATGTATTCCTTTAATTCTACCTAAGGAGATATAAGCCATAAACAAACTTTAGTTAAACTACCAAGTCTTCTCTGAAGATTAAGCTATTATTGATGTACGGCTAATGTTTTTTCTAAGCATCATACACATACATACTTGCATGCACACAGCACACACTCCACCCCGTGAAGGACTTTTTCATAAGTTAATTGTTTTTATTATCTGCCTTGAGAAAGTGTCTAATAACGAAGAGTATGACAAATGTTGTATCCCCTGAACTACTCATAAACCATTGTCATGACAGCATTCAAGCACCAGTAGTACAGATTCTAGTTATATCAAATGAACTGTACTGATTTATCACAGTAACTGTAATTTAGAAATTGGTTTAGTTAAAAAGACATAAATGGCTTAACACAACAATATAAAGGTACGTGCATTTGTGCATTTACAAGTGCATAGTGCTATTTATTGTATTGGTACAATTGCAAGCAGTAGCAGGCATTATATTACATTACACCATGAAATTAAGCACAAAAGCTGTGATACGATCCTAAACAGATTTGCTATAATTTTAAAGCCAAATATCTTCTTTACTAGTTTATGGTATCTTGTATACAGACCGGTCTAAAATTATTAGTATAGTACTCCGCTTGCAGGAACTTCTGCAGGTCTGCAACGTTATTTAAAGTTGCACTCATGCCAATGATTTGCGTGTTTTCTGTAAAACAGAAGTTGAGATTAATTTATTGCCATGTTCACAACTTTTAACACTTCTGCTCAGTATTTAATTCATAAGCCTGCTTCTTCATCGTTAGTCTTTTCAAATGCTAAACTAGCAGGTTTGAAGGGGGTGCTGGTTTTGGCTGGGGTAGAGTTAATTTTCTTCACAGTAGCTAGTATGGGGCTATATTTTGGATTTGTGCTGGAAACTATGTTGATAATACAGGGATGTTTCAGTTATTGCTGAGCAGTGCTTAGACAAAGTCAGGGCCTTTTCTGCCTCTCACACCACCCCACCAGCGAGTAGTTGGGAGGGGACACAGCTGGGACAGCTGGCCCCAACTGACCAAAGGGATATTCCACACCATATGACATCATGCTCAGCAATAAAAGCTGGGGGAAAAAGGAAAAGGGAGACTTTTGGAGTGATGGCATTTGTCTTTCCAAGTAACCGTTACGCATGATGTAGCCCTGCTTTCCTGGAGATGGCTGAACACCTGCCTGCCGGTGGGAAGTAGTGAATGAATTCCTTGTTTTGCTTTGTTTGTGTGCGGCTTTTGCTTTCCCTATTAAACTGTCTTTATCTCAACCCACGAGTTTTCTCACTTTTACTCTTCCAATTCTCTCCCCCATCCCACTGTGAGGGGAGTGAGTAAGCAGCCGTGTGGTGCTTAGTTGCCAGCTGTGGTTAAACCACAACAAAGGTGAATATAGCTAAGAAATATTACCTGAGACGTAAACATAAAAAAGGAATCCTCTCTATAGAAGCAGTTAATTGGAATGGCTAAGGGGCTCCTATGAAGAAATGGAAGACATTTGACAATACTCAGGATTTCTCAGAGAAATATCAAAAAAGCTTCAAAAACACCCAGCCCATCATTACAGGGTCAACTGACTAACACTTAAATGAGTAAAATCTGTTACTGCATGGAGTCATGCCATGTTTTTCAAAAGTGGCCAGAACACCACAAACCCAGAAAGCAAAAGTATGACTTATCTCTAGAGATGCCATCACTACAATATTTTAATACCATTAACTGCAACCATGACTTACTACTAGTGTAAAGAATTTTCGCAAGAGTAATTTCCAGTGTTGCTCCACGACTTCCCTCACCAAGCATATGCAACTGTGCACAGAAGGGAAAAAAAAAAAGTAAGAATATTACTGAGTTAAGAGTATTTCTACAAAAAAACAAGTTACGTAGTCCTAAACAAATATTACAGGAATGTCTTTGTTGGACTTCCTCATGATATCCCTCTGGTAAGTTTTGATTGCTAAGCTCCTTCCAAAAGTATAACTTCACTGAAACATTTAAGAATCACAGAAAAACAGACCCAAGAGCAAAAGTAGATAACAAGATTTACCTTCCATTTAACTAGACCATAACCAACACAGTTAACTCCTGACAGTAAACAGTCAGTGTGGCGATCTTTATATTCAGCCTAAAGCAATTTTAAACAAACTGTGTTTTAAGCAACACTTACAGTGGAAGTTAATATAAAAAAATTTCTAGCAGCCAGCTACTTCCAGAAAAAGTAGAAGTTAATTCTTAAGCTGCCTTCTGTTTAGAAGCTACTGTGTTAAAGTAAGGTCAGTCAGCCTGAAGCATTCCATGAATTAACCATCCCTGCTAGATGTTATACATGTGATTCAACCCCACGATCAACCCTTAGTAGCACAACCCAGCCACACCATTAAAAAGCAGAATAAGGGGTAATTGTCACAGTCAAATGTTACTTGGTATTTTTCTTTTTTTAATGTTTCATTTAGTCATTAACACCAAAGTCTCATGGTTTCACGTTTAGGAGTTCAGTTCCAGGATTCATAAAACACATTCAATACGATTAAAATTATTTACGTTTTTTCTAATCCATTAGAGATGTCTAATTGACAAGTAGTTATTAAGTAATTCACCATCAACCACTAACACAGTAGATCTCTCAATATAGAATCTATTGTCCTGATATGGCAACAAATGCTTCAGTTAAAGAAAAATAACTTTCCATATTACAGAATTATGTACCAATGCAGAAAAAACTTAGTTAAGTAGTAATAATTTCATGATAAACACTCAAAGCAAAACCAAGTAATCAAAAACCTGCTCTTTGCTAATAATTGTGTATTATAAATATAAAAATTTGCATATTATAAATCTGAGTAAATCTTGTAGCATACCTCATCCACTACAATCAGACCGAGGTCATCAATTCTTTCTGTTTCAATTAAGGAATTCACTAGAGCATGTCCTTTTTCTATAGTAGCAATATAAAGAGACTTTTTTATTCTCCTCTTGATTGGTGGAAATCTTCCTTTACTTCCTGCATATTCTTCAACCAGGAAACCCAATTCTATCCCAAAGCTCGATAAACCCCTAACCTGTAAAAATGATCAATTAGAGAACAAACTCATGCTTATTTTGGATTTCAGAGCTGCCTCAAGAAGTCAACATGCATATAACCAACCCACACCACAATCAACTGTTTGAATTAGTGAAAACATATTAGCTATGACTACCTTTTCCAATTGCAAAGCTGAAGTGTTTACAAATATTTTCAAGCTTGGGTTACATCTGTTCTCTAAAATTAGGTTTTCCTTTATATAAAAAAGTTAGTTTTTATTTCAAGACCGTTTCTTTAGCAAGTTGGGCAGTACCGCTCTAAGACTGCGGAACTATACATAACATTGCAAAAAGGTATTATTTCAAAATTCAGCACACTTCACTTTGTAACTCAGCATCTTCATCTCATAATTTAAGTCTTTTATTACGAAATTACTGACCATCAGAGCAGCATTTAGGAGAGGAGTCACTGACCTCCCACTGTATATTTATGAAAAGCATGGAGTTTGCTAAAATTAGTGTTAAAACCAGCCAAGTAACAAGGCATATCAGAAGAGATAAGCAGTATCAGAAACACCGCATCCAGACCTTTTCTTGGACAATGGCAACATATGGCAGGATCATCAGAACATCTTTCTGCCTGCAGAGTAATTCTTGGAGAATTATTATTTCAGCTACAAGTGTTTTTCCACCACTGGTTGGCAATGAGTATATTAAATTCTTTCTTTGCTGTAGAGATTCTAACATTAAGCAATCATGCTGCCATTCTGTGAAATGAAAAAATAATTATTAGCAACCCACAGGGGCATGTTAATCAATATCAAAATGCCTATGTGTCATACAGAACACTTTAGGCCTAGTGTTTGAGAGTTTTTCTTCAATAAACCACTAAAAGCTTTCAGTGATCGAGCCTTCCTAAGTATTCTATAAGCTATATCAACTTTTCCCACCTGTCTAAAAAACAAAATAACCACTTAATAAAACAAAACAACCACTTTCCAACATGGTTTACCTTAAATATTACCTTAAATATTTTTACAGTGTAATGGGTACAACAGGCCACACTTCACTAGCATTTTTTTTTTTTCCAACAAACCATTAGTTACATTACCATAAAGCGTTTCAATCCCTCGAAACTGTCTGAAGAGATCTTTAACTTTGCTAGGTAATCCATAAAAAGGGCCTATATCAACAGAAGAAGATTCAATAGTTTTCCTAGCAACACAAATCTCTTCAGATAAAACAGCTTCTTTAAGCTGCTTGGTCTTAGACACCTGCAGAGTCTGGGCTTTGGCATTTCCAGTCATAGCACTTTTCAGATGATCTTTAAGACTCTCAGTTTTAAATAAATCACACTTAGAGTCTGAGGAGAAGTCAGTAGGTCTGTTCCCATGTTCAGCATAAGGACAAAAAGATGATGGAGTCCTGATTTTGTCCGAGGAAGAATTCACACATTTATTCCTCCTTTCTGAGACTGGAGATATTCTAGAACCAGCAGAAAGTTCATCCATTTTCTCAAAATACAAAAGTTGTGATGATGGCAAGTCATCTAAAATAGAGTCAGTTGGTTCTTGATTGCTATCCACCGGGTCATTTTCATTCATTTGGAAAGCATCCTCTTTGTCAGCTTTAAGGACAAGCATATTTTCTGAAGTAGAAAAATTATCTTGTTTTTTCTGGTGAATTCCTGACTGAATATTCTCAAGTATGATTTCTCCAGCTGCTTTAATGTCGATATTTTTATCCTGCAGGTATTTGTGCTCTGCATCATCAATTTGAGCTAGCAAAGAATCATTTCCAGAAAAGCTGTCATAGTCGCCAAACATATCTTCTTCACTATCGTTACTGCACTGTAAAAACATGAGTATTAATACTCCAAAGTAACACCAAAGAAGGCAGCATAACTTGTACAGCACACACACATCAGATGTAAGTCATTTAAGTCTTCCCCAACTTAACACGTGTTGTTCTGATGTTGCTTGTGAGGAAAGCCTAGCTTGACTTCTAAAGGAATGCATGCTTTAACCTACAAGCAGACACGATGTCTGCATAGCTACTTGGTAGCGATGGATTTTTTTTTGAACTTAAAGCCAAAACGCGTCCCCTCTCATGCAAAGCAAGGACCTCCCCGACCAACGCCACGACGGCTGGGTCTGGGCCAAGCCACCCTCCCAGACGGAGTCCCCCCGCCTCGGCACCTAGCCCTAG
>NW_008825107.1:356122-365142 GCF_000699105.1 Pygoscelis adeliae
CTCGGGCCGCTGTCACCCTCAGCGGGAGGGGCTCCGCTCCGGCAGCAGAGGTGTCCGAAGACGCTTTGCTTCGGTCTCCGCGTAGCTCGGGATCTAAGAAAAAGCGACTTCAGTTGCTCGGTGTGTTACAGAGCAGGAACCCAGCGCTGAGGGAGGCCACCAGGTGTTGAAGTTCAGGCGCCGCTGACTTGTAGTCCAGTATCTTATCTGTGGTCACTTAAACCAGCTGTCTCAGTCACTCGGAAGTGGAGCAAAACCTTTGGCGGCACTAACTGACTTCCTGTATATAGCTGAGGAAGACTTACGAGAATGCACTAGGTGTGCTTGTTATGTCATAAAAATGTGTCGTCTGGTACCAGCAAAAACTTCTAAAAATACTCTTTCTCTGCCCAAATTCTACCTGTGTCTGCAAACATGAAATTTCTCCTTTCACTGGTACCTTGTAAGGATTTGGTGCTGGGTGTGTTCTGAAGCCTAAGGAGCCTTTCAGGGCTTGGGAGATAGTTGGGAATCTCTCTTGTTAAAGTGTGTGAGCAGACAGGAGCTCCCTCGGGCCATTTGCTTCGATATTATTTTCAAAAAGGTCTCTTGTGCCTTACTAGACAGAACTACCTTACTACTGGCTTCTGTAGATATTGTCTTTACCTAAGTAAAAGGTGTAAGCAGCATCTTACTGATTGCTTTAATTGACTTGTTACATTGTCATTGTTACCAAGAGATAAAAGGCAGTGTAGCTGTGAGAAGTCTTTTAGATTGTCAGGTACCAATCAGTGTGTTAGAGAAAGAGGTAAGTTATTGAAAAATTTCAATGATACACTAAACCTCTTTTGGTTTTGAGGCATGTTTTGCCCAAAGGATAAAAATAACAAACATTCCATATTTTCTTGTGAAGCTTACAGATGTTAATTCTCTAATTTCAGCCCATACAAATGGAGAACCCCTACAAAGAGCCTCCTAAAAAATGTGTCTTATGTGGAATAAACGTGGACTACAAGAATGTGCAGGTGAGTTTGAAAATTCCTGTCCATGATGAAGGTAACCGGTTTACTATTTTTAAATGTGTGTGTGTAGAAGTCCACAAGGACAAAAAATGAGATTCACTTGTATGTGTAGGGGTTTAAAACTTAAGAGTCAGAATGTGTGAAGATAAGGGTCAAATAATGTAGTTGTGATAAGCTGTTCAATCTACTAGTCCTATGTGCAGGTGTTACAACTTTGCTGTTTACCAAATGGAGTCCTCAATTCTAATTCTGCTGTCATATAGCTTAAATATTGTGGCATATAAAATACTGTCTAACTCCAAGCTATACTTTTTCTTGTCTCCAGGTAGAACTGAGTTTTGTAAAAACAGATCAAAAAATGAAAAACAGAATGCAAGCAGTAAAAGAAACTAAAGCTCTGTAAAAATTCTTAAGCTGACTTTGGATTTCTTAATTTTAAATAGCTTCTTTCCCAGTTTGTTTCTCCGCACACTGGCTGCATTTATGGCAGGCATATAACAGGTATGTGAAATACTGAATTAAATCATTTACTGGTTAATGTTAATCTACTTGTGAGTCCAAGTAATGGTGTATCAGTTATCTTTCCAAATGTAACTGCTGCCGACTCCATACATCTTGTAATAGCATTCCTCTGACTTAGTAGCCTTCATCAAGGAATGAAAATATCTCTTAATTATATGCTTTTTTGTATTTAACAGTATAAGCATACATGCATTTTTCTAGGAAGACTTAGACAAAGCTAGAGGGAATTGTCAGTAATATCACTTTCACCCTTTAAACTAACGATTTGGTTATCGTTGATTTGAGACTGAAAATGATTCTCTTTAGGCTTGTGCAACAAGAAGCAGAAGGAAATCACAAAAGCCATTAAAAGAGCTCATGTATTTGGTAAGTATGACTACGCTTTTGAGTTTTGTAAGTCAAGCCTACTTTCCTATTAAAAAAACACCTCCATCTTATCTTTTTACAGGATTTATGCCAGTTATGTTTAAGAACCCATCATTTCTCACAGACCCCAAGATATGTAATGTCAAGTATCCAGAGTAATATACTATAAAGAAATAAACAATAAAACTACTTTTCATGTTTATATATTTGTTTACTGGAAGTGCGGTTGGCTAGCATAATGCATCACTGACTGAAGGGTGAATGTCAGTTGCTTTTCTTATGAAGTGTCAAGTCTCTAAAATTGTCTGAAGGAAGTATGAAAGATGAAAGCAATAATAGAAATCGGCAACTATATGGACCGCTTCCTCTGCTCACAGGCCTTGGTAGAGTTCAGGTGGCTGTTCTTCCCTTGCTGGATTGGAAGGGGGGAGGTGAAAAAAACAAGTAGTGGATAGCTAAGGATAAATTAAAGTATTAAAATTGGGGCAATTCATGTAGACTGCTAATTCTTTTAAGCATGTTACATGTGTTCATTTGATGTTCCCTGCCTCAGCTTCTGCTGAGGGAAGGGTAGTACTGCTTCTTCAACAGCAGCTTGAAGTTGTATTACTCTGAGGCAGTATGACATGGTTATATGACCACTAACATCCTGCTAGCATAGTCTTTAAACCCTGAGAGAGTGAATACAGATTTAACTCCAGAAGGCAAAATGAGGGAATATCATCCGGACTTGTCTATGCTGAACAGGATTCATGCATTGGGGGGAAAAAACCAAACCTCTATGTCTTGCAAAAATGCATTTGTTTTTTTTGTCCCTGCAGTGCTATAAATTGGTATGTCACTTTAATATGCTGGCAGTAGCTTTTGGTGCAAAGTCATCTGGAAAATCATTAACAGATCAGAAAGTAGGAGAGTGTGGGTATTCATTTGTGTCTCTAATTTTTTCCAACATATCCTCATCTGTTTCAGTGCTACTCAGCATAAGCTTCCTTTCCTGGTCGCTGTCCTCTTGGTCTTGAAGTAATTTTTGGTGAAGCTGCAGTGATCTGGACTTCTTGAATGACTTTGACCCTGTTGTGGTCCCTCTGACTTTTCGCTTGGTTAAGTGTCTTGTTTCAGCTTCAGTGAAGTCTCTTTCCTCTACCATGAGAGTCAGTTTGTCCAGGACGTTAATATTATGGTCAATGTTACAGCAGTTCTTAGATATCTGTCGGCCTTTAAAGGAAACAACACATGTCTGAAGTCCAGAATTGGGGAAAAATGTTTGCAGTGCCTGACAAAGGAGAATGTTCTCCTTTGGCTCTCCTGAGTAGTCTCTGTCTTCTCCTGGAAAAAAAAAGCTAGAGTTGCAGTCCCTCTTGTGCACTTCTACCACTACTGTTTTGGCTGCCTCAAGTTCAGAAGTGTTTTGTGCTTCTGCCAATTGAATCAACTTTGGAAATCTTACTAAGACTGGCATTGCATTTATTTAACTTACCAGAACAACTTTGTTGCTTTTTCCTCTTTATTTCTTCTTTTAATTGGCTCACCTCTGCTAAGAGTTTCTCTACAGATCGTTCACTGGCTTCTACTGTAGAGCATATTTTCTGCAAGGAGAAGAGTATTTGATGGAATTAACAGTATTCACAGAAGCTGACTTTAACCTTGTTGCAAAATCCTTAAAGGTACTCATGATTTTAAAAGTTGGACACAAAGTATTAAAAAGCTTAAGTAATGAGCTTGAGGTCGACTTTAGAGATGATAACTTAAACCTTGTGTTGAATGAGGTGCAAGATATTTTAATTGTTCCCATCTAAGCAAAGGAGTTCTGACAAGCTAAAGATAGTGCTCCTTCAAAACAATCCTCTCGTGAGAATTTACCAGTGGACTTGAGGATTTATCAGCATACTTTTGATCAAATGGAAACTTAAGTCTTCAACTTTGAGAACTTAGTCTACAGCTACTAACTGTAGAAACTCCCTGATCTTTCAATATGTGCTTCCAAGATGCAGCTTTGTTTCTCATTTAGTGCAAAATGGTGTACCCTTTGCTTGACTTAGTTTTGTAGTACTGCTGAAAGTAACCACATCGGCAGGTATGCCTGACTTACCTTCAGTTCCTCCTGCAAGGTGGCATACATCTCATTTATCTTATGAACCTCTTGTAAGGATCCGTCTTCGTAAAAGAATTCTGACCTGTGGACCAAGAATATAATTGTATAACTGCAAGTTAATGATCCCAGTGCTTACTTAGTAGGAGCTATAATGAATGAAGAAGCATTTTGAACTTCAACACTAGGTGCTTATGTTGAGACAGCCAGCTGCTCTCATGGCAAAGTATGGGACTTGACTAATTTCCAAGTACCTTGGAAAGGTAAATTGCAGGAAACAGGTCAACAAGTTAGCAGGGTACAGCTGGAGCATTTGCAAAAAGCACTTAAAATACTACTTCTATAGAAAGATAATTATACTTAACTGAAAGCTACAGCTGTTGGTAAATATGGCATATATTGTACCTGTGTTGTCTTACTGATCTCACAAAACCAGAAGATACACAGGAACCAGACACTGTTCTGTAACCTTGCTGTTCTGCCATACCCAAGTTGGTAACCACCAAAGGAACTTTCTGGAAAAGACTTAAAAAGCAGAAGTACAAGAACATGATTTATTAACATCCAAAGGCCTCTCTCTGATAGTTAAAGGTTCTTGACCATTAAGCATCCCAGATGGAGGTTTACAGTATAGTTAGTTCTTGCTAAATGTATCCCATCACACATAGATGACTACTTACGGCTAAAGGCAAACTGCAAGAGCAACAAGACTCTGAGCAATGCACTAGTTTTTTTCCCGCTTCTGGGTACAAGTCACACAGTGCAATACTTGCTTGTTAAGCCTAGCCTATGGGCAGTGTGTCTCTGAAGATAATGGAAGATTACTACCAATTTAAATATTTCAATGATACGTGAAGATGAACACCATGCATAGTTGAAGTCCTATACACAAAAACAAATTGCTCAAGAACAGCTTATGTGCATAAATGAACTGACAGTGTCTGCCTGTTGACACTGGCACTCCTGTTGACACTGGCACTACAGATAGTTATAAAGGCAAATCCCTGAACAGAACTGCAGGGTACGATTTCAACTGGGCTCTAGCAATGTAAGGAATAATCTTATTTAATGTGTAAGTTTCAAGGCTAAACCAGGGTTAACAATAATCCAGTTGCAACAAAGAAAAAAAAACTGTTCCAAGTTATAGCACATGCTGTGCTACTGCTTTATTAAAACTAGAGAACAAACCAGTTACCCTTCTTGTGGCCGATGTAAGGCATGTTCCAGTCTGTAAGTAGAACAAGTTTCTGTCATCACGCTAGAGGTTAATAAAAGGAATACAAGGCCCTGATTTGATAGGTGTGACTGTAAATTCTTATGAAGAAGTCTTTCCCGGAATGTCATGGTCTGGTCTGTGTTACGTCTGAATTTGTACCATCCTATTACACTCTGCAGGCAGAAGGAAATTCATTATTACTGTTGAATCATGCTGTCCCTGTGTGTCATACTGAAGCAAGTTAGAGGATTCAGTACAAAGTCATGAATCTGAATTATTTGGTGATGTGTACATATTCAAGCAGTTAGTTAGCTTGAAACCCTTAAAACACCTAGGCCTAATTCCAGAATGACAACTTCTCTTTCCTTCAAAACTGTGTTGAACTGGCCTGTTTTCTGAGCTTGTGCTCAAGCTGAAACTCTGCAAACTTGGTTCTGCTATTTTGCTGTTTGTCTCTTTCCAGCTTCTACTTTCTCTTTGTGAAACTTCCTTCTGTGAAGAAGACTCTAAATTTTTTTGGTCAAATGACACTTAACCACTTGAGTGAGCTTACCTCAACTGATCTTAAGCTAGAAATCGGTAGCATTCCTTTGGGATATTTGAACTGTTCGCTTAAGAAATGAGTAAGAAAAAAATAAAGTTGACATACGTAGGCAAACTCTAGTCAAAAATAACCTAAACTCATCTTCTGGGGGAGAAGATGATGCAGCTGCCTTGACCAGCAGTGTGAGGGCCTAGATACAAGATTAAAAAAAAAAGGGGGGGGGGAGCTTGATACAAGAACCGCCCCCAAAATCTGAGCAAGCTCCTTGGTATTGTTTAGGTTTGAAAATGAAATACCTTCTTACAGCCTGATAGTATTTTCTTCAGGGCAAGTTCATTCAGTTCTCCTGCAGAATTATAAAAGCTAGAAGAAAATTAGGACAATTAGAGGGGGGGGGAGGGTGCGGAAAGCTACTGTAGAAATAATTATTCCCTAGCAGTCTGGCAGTCATCTCACTTTAATAGGGGTTCCCCCCCTGCCCCTGGTAAGCATAAAGATAGGCTGACACAGCTTCTCTGCTAGGACAGTGCAGTTAATTTCATTACTCAAATAGCTATGTAGGTGATCTTGTACAGCCCAGATGCTGTTCTGGTATCAGTGTTACTGGGACACAAGTTAAAGGTAGCATCTATGTTCTCTCAACTACGAAATAGTAAGATGCCTTCAATTTGATATGAAATGCCTTTCTAATAACACCTGGGTTTATTAATTTTCAGAAAGATTTGAGAAGGAAATTGTGTTGTGATTCTCCCCTTATAGGGGTGCAAACCTGCACAGCTGTGTTCCCATCTATGATGCAACTCTAAATACTAGTCCTTGAAACTCTCCTGCCATGGGGCTAAGAAGTGTTTCTTTTTCTGACCCGCTTAGAAGCCTACGGCTGATGCTACCTTTTTTTTGAGGGTGAGGGGTTGGGATGCATGCTTTTAGAAAAGCAATGGGTTTTTTTTTCCCCCAGTATGTTGACATTATTCTGTAGTAAATATGGTATCATAGCTCACCAGAAGGTGCAGTGTGCCATATCTCTATTTCTATATGCGTAGACAAACACCAAAAAAGGCTATGAAGAACCAAAATAGGAATAATGCAAGGCATTTTGCATCTGTAATTCCAAGGGGTTGATATGGCTACTGTAGTTACAGCTGGGTGATTTTCTCAGTAATGTAATATAAGTTTAACTCTTGAAGAGTTCAAGTTAGGGTTAATTTTAACTTTTTCATATCTGTTTAGTTAAGATTCTTACCTGAACAACTGGTAGCATGGAATATGCTTCTGTATATCTGGAAAGAGAAGGTAATATTACTCTGGGTTCATCAGTTCAAGATGTATATTCTTCTGTATGCTATGATCAGAATTAAACTGGTAGAAGAACCGAGAAAGAATTCTATATAATTTCTTAAAATCAAATGTATTAACAACTAATTAAATAAGGTTAAGAAAGGAAATATTTTTTAAAAATATTCTAATTTTTCAGATGTAAAGGGAACCACTTTATATAAACTGTATTTCCTATATATTTTTCTGTTTTGTCAAGTGAAAAATCAAATCGGGCACTTTATTTTTTCCCTCCCTTGTACTGAGTACAGGAGTAGTATGTAACATGAAAGATTTCACTTGAGTTACTCTGCAGCAAGGCATGGATGCTGTTAGTAAGAAAGATGAGGCTGGAGAACAGAAACCCATAGGGTAGATGATGCAAACTGGAAGACTGACTACCAGGAAAAAAAAGTAGGTTATCTAATGGCATTCTAAATCCTTTTCTTTTCCTAAATGCTCACAAGTTAACTAAAAAAAAAAAACCCAAACTTTGGAGCAACTAACTCTGCCTATGAGAATGTGATGATGAGATTCTGGGTAACTTGATCAATGCCACCACAAAAAATTCCCCACACTTTTGGTTCAGCTGTGAGACTCTGGAGGAAAGTGTTACACCTTAATTGTATCCTAGAGTAAACCTAGAAAATGGGATGCAATTTCTCCCTACCATGTTTTCAGGAAGACTGGAAAGGGTATATATAAAATACTGTATTACCTTGTTCTCTTTCTTTTTGTGTAACATTTTAAAGGAACGGACTTACATGTGTGTGCGTGTGCATGTATACATATGTTTTTGTTAGGGGCGAGTATAAAATGCACATCCACTCTAATCCCATGAAGACTATAAAGAGAAATACATCTGGCATCTGCTCAATGAAATACATAAATAGTTTGCAGCCTTCACACACGGTATTTTATAAGCTCCAAATTAGGTGATAGATGCTAACACATTACAGTTCACATCTCTGAAATAGGCCAAGTTTTTTCCAGGGCAACTGTAGTCCAGGGGAGTTTGTGATATGGCCAAGACAAAGGAGGTGTCTAAGCCCTAAATTACCTTTAATGTGACAAGATACTTGGCAAGAAGGAGCTATTCAAAGAGCTAAGAACTAGTATTTCTGTTAAATTAAATTTTCTACAGTAAAATTGTAAAATTTTTAGCAATTAATGTTACAAAATAACCCTTCCATGTGTTTTTTTTATGTCAATGTGGACCCCAGGATCTAGCAGCTTCAATCTTGCTGTAAGGTGTTGACTGCCCTCATTCAAAACTAAGCAGTTGTACATTGCCTGGAACCAAATGCGATATTTAAAATGTGGACACACTAACCGATTGTATAAACAACTTCAACATCATCCATTTGTGAGTCAGTAATGCTGTTCTTGGCTTCACCTTTCACATCTCCAAGGAGAAAACCTTCCTTTATAGGGGGAGAAAAAAAAAGTTCACATAACAGTAGCATTGAACAGGAATTTCTAGTATTAATAGTGTAAACACTGTCTTCAGGAGAGGAAAAAAGCTGTCAAAATGAACTGGTTGTTTGCTGTTTTTTTTCTAAAAAACCAGAGTAGTTTCTCATTTTTCAATACCTGCCTGTATTTAAGAAAAAAAAAAAGTTGGAATGGTACTTAGCTGTTTTCTGTTCCTCATGTTTTCATTCACAAGTGAACAGTTTGTGGCTGTACTGGTGACGCCTACCTCCAAGGCTTAGGCCAGATGGCCTGACCAGCATTGTGGTCACTCCTTGGCAGACACAGTGCTGCTGCTGCCACACCAGGTGTTCGGTGGCCCACATCTCCTCGTTTTAAAATAAAAAACCCGCAATTTCCCGGCATTAGTCAGCACAGAAAGCAACCTCCATCGCAGCGGGGAGGGAATACACTGCAAAACCGTGTTCCAGCACAGCACGCGGTGAGGCCCTGGATGTCCGTGTGGCCCTCCCCGGCAGCGGGGTCCCGGCGGGC
>NW_008825107.1:366154-391922 GCF_000699105.1 Pygoscelis adeliae
GCTCTCCTCACCACCTGCCCTCCCGCGCGGCGTCAGCCCTCACCTCCACCGCGCTCGCTTCAACCCTCCCTCGCTCTCCCGGCCTCTTCCCGCCTCCTGCCCGGAGGCACTGCAAAACCAACCCTTTCGGTTTGCCCTAAATGGTGTAATTCTTAAGTCTAAATTCCTGCTTTGTTTTTACCCTTAAGGTGAAACAATGCTCCCATTTAGGAAGGCTGTTGAGACCCCCTGTGTCTCAGGGATGGCTTCTGGAGCTAAGGACTGCAGGTGCAGCAGCAAGGGCTTGTTCCTGAGGGCAAGGCGAGGTGTCCTGGCCTCAGTGATGCCTGCCAGTCACCTGCCTGCAAGCTCTGGGACCTGACGTAGCTCCAGGCTGAAAGTCGGGATCAGTGCTTATAGACACGCCTCATTGATCTGCACTAAGAGCTTTAGTAAAGCATCAAAACAGCATTTAAACTGAGCTGCCTGGCCCACATCATCCAGCTGGGAGTGTGGGTGGAGTGAGCTGTATTCACGTCCTCGGAGTGGGAGGATTGTGTCACGCCGGCCTGCAATATTGAAGAGGCATGGCACTGGCTGAGCTGCTATCTATAACATGGTTGTACCTTTTGAAACAGGACATGCAGCTGTGAGTATGTCTGGAGGTGCGCTGTACTGTTTAGGATCGTAGTGAGAATCTTCTGAGTTAATAAGCTAATAAATTGTGATAAGGAAGTAATAAAATGATAATGCTAAACAAAGATCTGACAGCAGTAAATTGTATGACTTCTTCCTAAGATATAGACTGAGTTTGCAGAATGTATGTTTTGTCTTTTTTCAGTAGTCACATTTTACTTCTTTTTAATATTTGTAGTAACATATTTTTTCACATTCTAGCAGGTGTTCCTGACCATATCAGCCAGAAGGAAGCTCTAGAAAAAAATTTCAGGAAGGGAGAGTTAAAAGTGACAGCATTCTTTGAAATGTGATCAGAGATCTGGTCTAAAGGCCCCAGGAGTTTTTCCCCTTCACTTCAGGAGAGCGAATGTTTGATTTCATCCCTCACCAGGACTATAGGTAAGCATATTCTTAGCCTTAGACATTCATTTCCTAACTCCTGAAATAGGATGTATGCTCCTGTGGTCTTTCAAGAGGTATTTCCACGATTTTGGGGTCTCACGCCTGTATTTTTAGGTTGCATATAAAATTAACCTTTTTAGTGCAATTTCTTTTCCCTTAAAATTTGTTGGCAAGGTTTAGAAGGAGAATGGTTAGTTCTGGCATATTTACATTTAAATAAAATTCCTTAACTATTATTTAAAATATATGTGAATGGTGCCAATATTTAGAAGAGAAAAATTGTTGTGATTCTTACCTGTTGTCACAGGGGAGAAAGGAACCAGCTAAGACTTTTGTTTCTCAACATGCTCATAAATGATCTATATCTCTGAATAAGGGGGTGATGAGTCTCCAGATGATACAGAATGATTGACAAGATTAATGGGAAAGAGCTAGCATGCATTTCTTGCAGTGCAGGCCACATGGTATTAAACAAATGGGTAATAAGTACAACACAACTGAAGTGATACATTGCAACAAATGACTCCATTATGGACCACGTTGCCATGGTGGAGGCAAAAAGAACAGATGGATATGACCAGCTTTCATAGCCGTTTGTGGAGAAAATGATGAAAGCGGACATGAATGCTGACATCTTTCAGAAATAGCCCCAAAGGACCCTGTGCTGTGATTGCAGTCACTCCTCAGCCAGAGCTGTGAGAAAATTTTATGCATGTAATCAATGCAATAAACGTTGGACATTGACAAATTATTCTATTACATTCAGCATCGATGATACACAAACCATATACAAGATTTATATTGACAATATATGAGAGATATATTGACTGTCATGTAATGCCTACACATCTGATGGGTATCTATACATTGCTGAGGCAAACAAATGTAGTCAGAACATATAGTGGACTTCCTGCTTTTGTGATACAAAGACGCAAGCCTGTTGTAAGCTACAGGATATGATAAGCGAGGTTCTGTAATTGTTGCATTTATCTCGCATGGAAACAATAATGCTTGTGTGGTCAGAGCTAAATGTGTTACAGTCATCTTAATGAGTGATACAATACTTAAACATACTTCTTCAATGTTTTCATAATTCAGCTGTTGATGGCCAAAGATAAACCATAAATAGCACTATCTTACTGCGGTCAGATATAAACACAGATCTGTTTAGTGGCGTAGATGGGATCTGCGCAGACCTAAAGAGCAGCAGACATAGATCACTTAGAGTATGAATGCAGAGTGGATATTTGCACTTTAGTGCATGAAGACAGTGTGGTTTCCATAAATAAATATTGCACCTGACATTGCTTACCATGCAATAGGTGATCTTTAAGGTTATTCTGGCCTTTTGGAGGATTTTTCCACAAGTGAAGCATGAACCTCAGTCTTGATAAAAATCGAAACAAAACTACCAGAGATTATTTCACCCTTGAGTAGCAATCAGGTGAGGAGTTTGCTGAATGTGAGGTTGAAACATTGAGAAGATATAAGCAAAAACCAAAAGGGCCTTTTTTTTGTTATAGCTGGTAAAAGTTTTATCGAAAAAGAGGTATTCTTAGTAGTTTGTACTGTGTGAGTACACACATTAGAATTACTGGAGTGCAGTAATTCTGCTCTGGTCAGTCCTGTTTGAAAGACTTTCTTATCCTGCAAAATACAGTCCTGGTACCCCTGGATGTTAAGAGATGCTGGGAAATCAGCCCAGGTTTGTTCTCTTTGACTTTGTGTCATTGACTTACAGGGCTTTTCTAAGTAGATCAGTCTGCTTTGCTGTCTTTGTAGCATGGCAAAACTTGCATAGAAATACCAGGGAGCCCTACAACTGGAGTCAGAGGAACAATTTTAGCAATAGTAATACCTTCATGTGCATAATGACAATGCTAGGGTGTACTTCTAGATGTAAGCAGCTTTTGATCATGTTGCAGTTCAAAACAGGTAAACAATATACCGTGTATATTTACTGTAAAAAAGAAGATCAACTGATAGAAGATTGACCATGATTGATAGTCATGGAGCCTATTGTAATTTGCCTCAGGTAGAAATATCTCTTTGTTTACATGTAGGGAATGTATTACTTCAACATCTGAAGCACCACCTGGCTGAAGTTGATGGTTCAGTGCTCTTTTGGAACAGTATCTGCTAGGGACATATGATTTTCTGGTAGTCTGATAAGAAAGGCATTACAAGAAAGGCAGGCTGGTATCAGCTGCAAACTCTCCTCTATGACATCCCTCCAGGGATCTTCTGGAGTCACTGGAATAGTTAGTATTGGACAGGAAGGAGGCATACCTGGAAAGAGCAGTTCCCAAAATTTCTGTGACTGTGTGGTTCCTTCTCTTTAGAGGCCATGCTGAGTGTTCTTTACAGTCCGTGTCCACAGTAGGTAACATATCAGAGGGAAGGCAAAACCATAGTGGCGCTCCTTGAAAGCTGTTATGTCCTATTGCAATTTTTATCCGTTTACAGTGTATATGCACCTGCTTGAAAGATGACTGCTGTATAGCCACTCCTGTGCAGGAAAAGGCTGTTGATACCCAATTTAACCCTTCCATATAAGGTGCTACAGATAGGCAGAGGTCAGTGCTGTGTTTGCTTTTCCTTGCAGTGAAAAATAAATGGGTCGTAATTCTGGTTCCCTCAGACAATTGCAAAACATTGCCTAATAATAAGAAATTAGTAGAATGACCTCAAGGATCAAGAGCCGAGAGTAGGCAGCTGACAACTACTCCATGTCCTTCTCATATCTGTAGGGGACCAGGAATATCTTCATTGTTTCAAGTGAATTTCTTACGCTTGCAGGTGTCAATTTGAGATTCATTGAATTAAAGGAGCTTTGCTCTTGAATTCATCCTGTGTCACCAGCATTGCTTTCTTCTAAGTTGGATTTCATTCTTCCAAATGAACAGAGAATTTTGCACATTAAGTGTCTTGTGACTTTTCATGACAGAGGGTGCTTCATTATAAAAAGTGCTTGTAGTTATTTGGTATAAATTCATCAGCTGTTATTTGCTGGACCTTACAAATGAGTGAAACTACATTCTGTTGCTGCATGTTTATTTGAATTATTTGCAATACCTTCACACTTCTGGATAAAGTATGTCTTCCGGCTTCAAAACGGACATGATTGCAGCAGGCTGGCTATTGGTAAGAGGGATAATCACAAGAAGGGCAGAGTAATGACATGCAGAAGCTCTGTTTAGTCAGTGGATGGCAGAGCTAATTCTTAAAGAAATTACTGTGCCAAGGAGTTTTGTATAGCCCCTTCACAAACTGTAGTTATTCAGCTCATAGTGTTGGATGCATAGCTATTCATACTGGAATTTGACAAACATGTACATTTCAGTGGTTCTTTTGAAATAATTAAAAAAATCAATGACTGTGATGGGGGTGTAATAAGCTATGCCAACTTTCTGACTGGAAAATAGGAAGCTGTGTTATGAATTGCCTGGAGAAATAAAGAATTTCCTTTCTTCTTCACATCACAAGCAAGTGCATCACCTTCGTACAGGGCAGAGATACAATTCAAGTCCGGATTTACTTCTATAGCAATCCTGAGTGCTTTGGAGTTAAGAAGTAGACCTGCTTTGACCACCATGTCTCAGTTGTTTCCATGCTCATGATCCCAAGAGCAGAAAGATGTTTTAGAAGCTTTGCCAGCCACTTCTGGCAGAAAATTAACCAAAACTGAACTCCTTGGTCATGACTGGACCAATTCCAGTACTCAAGCTCATGCTTTAGTGCTTTTTGGGACAATTTTCCATTGCATTGGAATTTTTATTCCATACTGTTAAAAGGTAGACGTAGAGGCTGTTCTTGATTTTGGTGTCGTTCCTAGTTTGGGTGGTTTTGGTGTTCGTTTTTTGTTTTTTTTTTAATCCTCCAAACCATGTGACATTAAAGGTTTGCAATAGACTAGTAAGAACACTGAAATGTTTTGCATGATTTCAGGAGGTACAAGGTGGATAAAGCAAAGAATAAAGATAATAAGAGACCTGGCCACATGGATCTTGTAGCGCCTTTGGGCTAGATAGTTTGACCACCTCAGTAGAGAGGCTACTAGCAACTCTTCATCTTCTTTCACTTCATGTGGGAATGCCATCCCTATGGCCTCCTCTTTCACAGCCCTGTAAGGGGCTGGGGCTCCCAGACTGGCCCATGAATTCCAAGTGATGCTTTCACTGCAGTGGGTTGTTGCAGTGCTGCGTGTCCAGGAGCAAACTGAGTGGCATGGGTGTAGTAATTGTCTTTTGCTGTGTGGCAAATGTGACATGTTGGGTGAAAAGCAATAGACTGCCAAAGCCTCTCTGTTTTATTTGTTCCCCCTCCAAATCTGTTCTGCTTTTTTTTTGATATGCCTGTGATAGCTGTCTCGGCAGCCCTCAGAAAACCTCATATGTTTTGGACTGAGTGGTTTGTCAGGGAAAATTATAGCTGACAAACGGCTGCAGTCCCATCATTCAGCACGATGGAGGGGTTTGCATGGGAGGGGTTCGCTTGCTCTCTGTTTTTTTAGAAAGTGGCAGAGAAGAATTACAGTGTCTGTCTGTGCTCCTGGTGCGGCAGGGAATATGACTTTGTAAGGATTGGACAGGCAGTGCAAACGATAAGGTCTTGCACGATGGAAAACAATTCTCCCTCATTCAGGAGAAGGAAACCTCTTCTTCCTCCCCCCAGAGTAGGGGAGTCTGTCTTTCCCTCTCTGCTTTTAAGAAATGATCCCTCTTTTATGAGCCTAGGCTTATTGCTGAGGCATCCCATTAAGAGAGTCACCACACCTTCCTATTACTTCCTGGTGTGCTCTCAATACTTCATTTCGCCCACCTTTCCTGCCTCAAATCAGGTCCCAGAAACTACCTCCACCCTCCCGCCCACAAAGTTTTTAGCACCCAGATGACATGCATAGCGATCCCCTGTGCTGAGGCTGAAGGTAGCTATTCGGAGATGTGCTGCGTTGTGCCAGAGGATCAATGCCCACTCATCCAGCTCTCTACCATATACCACCCTAGGGGATGTGGGTTAGCAGGGCAAGCCACTCGTGGAAGAGACCAGAAATGAGAATGTAAGGAATGGTAGCTAAACAGAAGTGGGTGAGCAAAGCTGTTTTACAAACAATGAAACATTGTTCCTAGAGAAGCCTAGAGCTAGAGCCTTTTGGTGAGGCAGGTGAGAAATAGTGGGTAATGGTGTGCCTGGCAGCAGCAGTGTAATGGGAGAGAGGGGCCTGAGGTTGCCATTGAGAGAAAGAGCAATGGGAAGGCAGAAACAATTGAAAAACAAACCAGCAAGGTTTTGTAGAAGATACAGAAGGCTTAGAAAGAGGTCAGCAAGGGGAGAGAAGGTAAAGCAGGTAAATAATGAAAAGAAGATGCAAAAGAAAAGTTAGATTGCTAAAGAAGATGCCATGTAGTTACAAAGACCTGAGGGATGGCTTTCAGCAGCAAATCTGAAGCAGCACCAAAGCTACTTGACTCATTATATGGCACAAGAAGCACGTCATGATATCATGTGAGCTTGTATCATGTCAGGAGCCTGCCTGGGTGCATGGTATAAACTAAAAGACTTAGTGGTGGTGCAGCCCACTCTGATATCTGTGCTTCTGTTACTGACTGGAGAGTATTGGGTGCACTTTCTATGGAGGATCTTTGGGTCTGCTTTCATTTCTAAGGAATCCAGTTTGCATGTACCGATGCCGCTCCACAACACAAACCAAACAACGGTACATGGGAATGGGGATATTTTAAAAGGACAGCCCCAGCTTTAGACAAACACACTAATGTAAGCATGTGTAAAGGAAATATCTTTTCTGGACTAGCATATTACTATCTTGGAAGTTATGCCCTAAATGCTCATTCCACCAAGGTTAGTTAATTTATGCTGTGATAAGGTTGTAAATGAGCAGCTGATGGGCTCCTCTTAGGTTCTAGAGATACAGTTATTCACCTTTGTTTCTTCTGTGATGCATAAAAAAAGGCAGGAGAGGGGTCGGTGTAAGGGGCTGAACTGGGTCTTTCCTAAAAAATACTCAATTAAATTATTGACATTTGATAGGATAGAAGGAGAAACCTGCTTATCTATTGTATTTGAATTCTGTAGTTGAATAGATGCAAAGGTAGGTGACTTGTTACTTCACCACAGTGCATTTTATAACCCTGTAATACAGTTTGGCTAATTTCTTGTAGAGCAGTGGAGGGACCAGGTTTTATTATTTTATACTGCCTGCTGAAATTTGCATCTCCATTTCACAGGTGTTATTAAAAAATAAAATAAAATAAAAAAGCCTGACCTGCACCTCAAGCCTCAGTTTGGTTCCTTTCATCAAATACCAAAACGAGGCAGTCATTTCACCATTAAGTAGAAAGTCTGACTAAATAAGTCACTAACTTGAGCAAATGTCAGTTGAAGTGCTTCATGTATATTAAATGAATTTTAGAAGAGAAGATTTTAGGCAGTCTGAAAACCATACCTACTTGGTTCTATATTGTAATTTTTTTGGTGGGACGCTTTGTGAAAACTAGTTGACACATTGACAGGTTTCCTTATTAGTAGCACCTTCTTACCTAACATATATTATTACTTACCATGTTTTTTCTTTCTTCCCCCCTGTATTATATCTGGTGAGTAAATGCTTATCAATTAAAAGGAAGTGGGTGGAGTTAGGGCGGGACAAGGGGTAGAAATTACATTATCATTGAGAGCATCTGTGGTAGCAGGCTTCAGAGGGCAGTAGCCTTCTCCTAGAGATAGCTTTGGCTCTTAGAATGTGTAATTTTTATTTGCCTCTGTCTCTTGAAGTTGCTGGATTCTCCATTGCAGATGAGCGTATATTCTCAGGAAGGCAGCGGGTTGGCATTTTGAAGGAGCGAGTATGGAAGAAAATAGAGAGGGCCATGGCCTTGCAGGGGGCAAGATTTTGTCTATCTGGATGATTTTGTTTGTGATGTTAGTCTTGTTGCCTTCGATGTTTAGAGTGTCATTGGGGATTTCTCATTTCTATGTGAAAATTGTAATAAAAATATTAGAGGTAAGTTGAGAATTGAGTTAAATTGAGTTACTATAGGATGTGTTTAATAAAAAAATAAAAATATGTACATTTGATATAGATGCCATAAAAGTCAGCAGAAAGAACTCTGTTAACTTGGATGTGGTGTTTGCAGCTTTAACTTACATGATAGTTCTTTTAAATGGTGTCTTTAATGATATCTAGTTATGTGCTGGGTTATAATCTGGTGCTGGTTTGAGGTTTTCTTGGGTTAAAGTAGAAATTCCATGATATATTGTTTCTAGTTCAAGCTGGTTAGAATACTTCATGCTATACTCGTGACAAGTCAAATATAAATAAAAAGATGTATTAGTTTATGAGAGTTGCTAAATAACAAGAACATGTATTTTAGATGTACATAAGTTTCAGTGGTTTTATTTGGATTATTTTAATGGTATTAATGAGTACTGTTCTAGGTAAGAATACTGACTGTGTGTGTTTGCTTCTTCCAGTTATAAATCTGGGGGATCCAGCAGTCACAAGTTCTGCTGTATGAGACTTGAGGAATCCACTCAACCTTATAAAAGTGTAATTTTCCTAGAGATGAACAGGTCATGGCTAAGAACCTCTTACTGCTGATATCAGTAAAAGTTTTCTGGGGCTTTTAATAAGCCAGAATTGCATTTAATTTATCAAGTCTGACTTCTCATATCCATCAGTGGCCAAAAGTAGGTGCTGTGAATTCATCATATTGAACAGCGAAGCGTTTCCGTTTTCCAGTAGATTAACTTTGTCTTTCCGGCATAAATCTGCTTTTCATGAATATACTTTCTACTTGTGGCAGAAAACTTATTACTAGTATTGTTACTATTACTATTATTAAGCTGTTAGAGCCATCTATTTGTGCAGTAGAACGTCTGTAACAATGTGATATAGTTAATATCATGACCATCTTACCATGCTAATTTTGTCTTCCGTCTTATAATTTTTCTGTCTCTTTTTTTTTTTTTCCCCAATACTGATTAAGGGACAGGGACTGTCTTCAGCTGTATGAATGTCATTTAGCATAGTGTGCATGACTGCAAACTTCAGGGGTTACTTGTTTTTTTCAGATACTGATGTCAATGGGAAATGACTGCCTGCAGTGGCTATATGTAATATTGGCTTTTATATGTGATACTTTTTTTTTTTTTAATCAGCCAGTGGTATGCTAATTAAATTCTTATTGGTACCCTGAGTGAGAGGCTTGTGGCACTTGGAATTGATTTCATCAGGCGCTCTCATATCAGACACAAACCTGAGGGGTCTTTGGACAGCTTTGCTACTCAGTTGGCAGATATTAAAATAACTTCTGTATTTTTTTGTCCCCTGTGCCTTTCCCAACTTTGAAGGACATTTGATCCGCTCAGTGGGTGCTTTATATAGGAAGGCACTTCTCTTTGGAAAAGCACCTTAAATGTTTTTCTTTCCACAGTTTTCGTAACACGTTATGAGCATGCTAATTTTGTGTTCATAATGTGGAGGATTAATTTATCAAAAAAGAAGTAATTAAGTTAATTGTTATGTGATCAGATATAGCTTTTTATGTCTAGTTCCCCATTGCCGCAGCAGCTAACAACAGGAAGAGCACAGCTTCAGGTACTGCAGTTCAGACTGGCTTGTTTTGTGCTTTAGTTTAAAGTTGTTCCCTAACTGTCCTGTGGGCAAAAAAGGGTTTTCCAATTTTCCTCTGTTTTCATTGTACGATTAATTTCAGCTGTTTTCTTTGAAGTATTGTTCAAATGCTTCTCATTGTGCCAAAAGAGTAACTAAGAGCTATCTCGGTGGGAAATGGGAGGGAGAGAGAATGGAGGGAATGTTAGGTCTGTGCTTGTGCTGTGGCCCGCTTGGCTCTTCAGAAGTAAGGGTAGGGCTGGGAAATGTTGGGTTAAAGCTTGTGCATACAATTGCTGGGCCTATTCTTGGCATCCTGCGGCTCATTCACCAGAATGTGGCTGAAATTGCTGCTTGGGATACAGTTAGCTTTAGAGCAGGCTTATATGTGCCCTTTGTTCAAGAAATGAACGACTCAACATTGATAGCCTAGCGAAGCTCGACTTGTTTCTAGCTGTGACATTATCTACCTGAGTTCTTGCTAACAGGGTAATGCACAAAGGCCATCCTTGGTTCCTGTTGTTAGCCCGAATGGTGAAATAGAATGCCTTACTGGATAGCTATGCTGAAAATACTGAGAACAGATGTTTAGTCATGTATTAGCACACTACTGACTGTACTGCAGGAATATCAGTGCTCTAGGAAGTACCAAACAACTGGTTGATGTTTCAGCAAAAATCCAACCTTGAGCACTACGACTGGATTCTCCATTGTGTTGCATTTGATTTGGTCTGTTATGTAGACTAGCAAAATTAATAGAAAACTTCTCACCTGAGAACACTTTATATTTGCTTCTTACAGCTGTAAATGACTACGCAAATTGGAGGCAGAGGGAAAACATGTTTTATTTTCCTTCATGTTTTGTCAATTTGAGAAAAATAAGAGTAGAGACTCAAATCAAGGACTTTAAAGTCAAAAGATATTTTTTCGAAGTTGTGTTTTCAAAGAAAGCGTATCTGTAGCCCTTACTGAATTTGCTGGGAGCTCTAGGTGTTTTAGGATAAAGCCCAAGTTTGCAGATCTATTACTAAGCAATGAGTAATGGTGGCATATGATGAGATAAGTCATTTTAATTTCCTGACTTCACTGAGGTGTTTTAGCAGTATGAACAGTGACTAGAACAAATGGGCAAGATGTAATCTATGTATGGAAAGAATTCGTACCCTTTGCTGCTTTTCCATCAAGAAATCTAGATACTTGTTTTTTAGAAACAAAACAAACCTTTTTACAAAAGCAAGATTCAAGGTTTGAAAATTTGGGGGGTGATTGTTCTTGTTTGTGGGTTTTTTGGTTTTGTGTGGTTTTTTGTTTTGGTGTTTTTTTTTGTGTGGTTTTTTTTCTTTTTTTTTGAGGACATATGGATAGTATAATAGTAAAAGATCTCCAAGACATAACTTCTCAATTGCATAACTGTTAGCCCATAATTACTATTATTACCATTCATTTATCCTTAAAATATTTCTGGAAATTATAAAGATTAATTTGGTTTGGTTTCTGATAGGGTTATTCTTTCCCATATGCTTGTAAGCTTTTATTTGTGAAATAACGTGTTTTCTCTAAGCTTTTTATTTGCTTGTCTGTAATGGGGTTTGGCGGAAATGACAATACTAGCAAAGCTGTGCTAGGGATATTATTCCAGCTCTTTAGTGTTGCAGCTGCAAAAGAAAATGCATTTGCTAGAATGGAATCTACATCATGCTCTCGCAGTCCTGTGGAAAGTCAAATAAACATGTTAAACAGCTGTAGCTCCATTTGACAAGAATCTTCTGGAATTTTATGAGATCTGAGCTTCTGTTTGAAATTGAAGTATTGTTGTTTCTTGAGAAATACTTGCATGTAGGAAAGACATCACCCAGCTAGTAATTGTGGGTATTCTTTGAATTGGTAGCTCACTTGTACGTTGAGGTAGCTAATACGCTGTAAACACCCACAGCTCACTGCTGTGCTTTCAAATACATGGTTATCCTGAGCTAGCCACTATATCAAAAACCAAAGAAATGATACTTGTGCTTTTTATCCCAAACATTTGTTTGGGACCCTTCTCAACGTATTTCATCTGCCCTCACTAGAGCAGCCAGGAGATTTGTGAGTGCTTTTCACCGTCCAATTGTGGAGACTCACTGCTTGCACATCCTCTCAGACCTGCTACGTAATATGCAGATCATTTAATCTGGGTTCTTGTTTGGGATGTGAAAGGGGAAATGAGGCCAGACAGAAAGGACTGTTGGATGAAAAGGTCATAAGTGCTTGATCTTAGATGGTGATTTTAGCTTGCACTAAAAACCTACTGACCTTCTCTCTGTAATTATATTGGAAGACTTTACATGGAATAATTACCCCAAGGCCTTTGTCGCACATGAGAACAAAGCCAAGAAGAGGATTGAAAAAAAACAGTGTAATGAGTGATTAGAAATAGCTTTTGTGAGAACGTGGAAGAAGAGGTAGTAAAATACGGGAACATAGAGGAAGAGAGGCAAAACCGAATTATTACACAGTATGGAAAAATGGAGTACTGAACAACACACAAAACTGTACTTAAAAGGAAAAAGGGAGGAAAAACCACAAGAAGTGAGACTTTAAAAAATGAACATTCCATATTGTATAGCTTTTCATATCATGTACTATGAAGAAAGTAATTAATATAATGAAGTATTAGGCACTCTTACTTTGTTCAGAATGTAATTATAGGAAGCCTCAAACAAACGGGCTGTTGGAGTTAAGCTGTCAAGTTTTTCAGTATTCCAGATGGGATCACCTGCTGGATGTTTGGACTCCTTGTGTCCTCATCACTTCAGAAATGGGAGGGAGGAAAGCACAGCACCCGAGGTCTCATTTGGTCAGCAAACTTAGGAATGAAGTTGCTCCATTTAATGCTTAAATTCTGTGTTAGTTGCAACATCTGTGTTTTTGTAAGGTATTTAAAACATCCTTTCATTATTGTTTTGCAACAAAGACCAGCATGACAGCTCTGTCTCAATACTGTGCAAAACAAAGGTGATCACAAAGCCTTATTTCATATTTTAAAAACAAACTTACAGATGCTACCAAATGCAGAACAACATAGAAACTACTCTGCTGGGTCAGTCCAGAGTTTGACCCAGACAGATAGCCTGGCTTAGACAGGAGACAACTCAATTGCTTGGTAAAAAGCTTAAGAGCTGCATGATTGTACAGCCATATTGCCAGGAATACCCTCCCAGCTGCTTGTTGCTTCAGCCTCCTGTGCCGATTCATGAATTAGGAGAGTTTTGTGTCCCATGATGATTTTCATCCATGTTTCTGTGTAACTGCTCCCATTTCAGATGATCTCTGGCAATATGTCCTGGACAATGAACTCCACAATTTAACTGTGTTTTGTGGAAGTATATTACCTTTTTCTTGCTCACACGCTCTGCCTAACACTTTCATATGATGCTCGCCAGTTTTTGTACTAGAAGAGAAAACGGATAACTGTTCCTTGTGCACCTGCTCTGTGCCAGTCCAGACTTCGTAGACATCTGTCATACGTCATCTCAGCCAGCTCTTTTCCAAGCTAACAAGCCCTGTGTAACCATTCACCTATTGAAAGCTCTTCCTCATCTGCCTTGTCCTCTGCCTTTGTAGCCTTGACTGACTATTTAATTACAGGCTGCCACTTTTGTCCCACTGTTTTCTGTGCTATGAGGTAGTTACTAGTATACTTTACTAGTAAACTTTATAAACTGTTGTTGGTTTTGACTTGTCTTGCTCATTTGAATTAGTTAACGTATTTTTGTGAGTCAGCTTGGTCAGTGATTGTCACCCTTTTTCTACCTGGTATTCAAAAGCCAGCCTCCTTTGAGGTATTCCAAATCCTTCAGGACAGTATGAGCAAGCTCATTTCTGGCAGTGCTTGCCAACTGGCAGGTGCCTGTTCATGTAGGAGGACCATGATGGGCAAGATAAAGGTGGTAGACAGGAGACAGCAAAGCACAGAGTAAGGCAAAGGGCTTTATTTGCCAAGCTAGGTGACTTATTTTTTTTCTCCCTCATGCCATGTAACTATCCTAAAGGATATTGGGGAAGGGGTGAGGACCAGCAGTACATTATAAAGAGGTTAAGTTTGCCACATGTCTGCTTTTACTCTCTTTTGCAACATTCTTGTTCCTGTGCCGTATATTCTTTTATTTCTCAGTGTGTGGGCTGCTGTTTTCGTGACATCCTCTGGCTCCCCAATTCTGAATGACTCTCCGTGTGCTGCAAAAGATTGAGACAGATGATGTACCAGTTTACCTTTCCTAGGGAATAATTGGAAAGTATAGACAAGATGAAGGTCTGCTTTTTTTTTTTATGGTGTTATAACAGATGGTTTGCATGGAGTTTATATCACATCACTGCCTATTCTGCTTTCTCTTTTTTCTTTTCTTTTAAGATGGCTGGTAAAAAAAAAAAAGTCACCTAAGGGTAGCTAAAATATCCTAATTACGCTGTGATAAAGTGTCCCTTTTTTGTTATTGACTTAAACTTCAATAGCTACAGAAGGAGCTGGTAGAGAGCATGCAAAACTTAAGGATGGCAAAAAGCTAGTTGATGTTGTTGGCATAGGCAACACGATGAAATGTGGTGAAGACTTGAGATAAGCTTCGTGGTGATTTAAATGGCTGCGCATGTCAGTAAGAGGGAAATAAACTGTTTAGCAAGAGTTTATTCTGAAGCAGAAGGATGTATCCTTATCTGTTGTAGGTGGGAAGCCTTAATAGCAGGTGAGAACATAAGTTGAGTGGGTCACTGATTCCTTAATAATGAGCAAAGCCTACACGCAAGCATCCTGTGTCCTTTGTTGGGGCAGATATCTTGGCATAAATATGGGCAGGTATAGTACTCACGAGAGCTAGTATTTATATGTCTATATATGTATGATGAAAACATTCAAAACTATGAAAACTTCAAAAAATAGGCATATTGGTATATTTGATTTCACTAACGGAGGAGTTTTATGCTGCTCTGCACAGGGAGGAGAAACTTGGTTTAGCTCAAAAAGGTAAAGACAGGGAAGGGCAAAGGCTCATTACCAAAACTACTACTTCAGAAATACTATGGATGTGAAATGGTCCCTCCTCTGTTTTCTGTTAACAGAAACTGCATGAATGCCCTAAAACTGAGGTAATCTCTCTTATTCATTAAAATCCATTTTTAGATCTATTTTTCTAGCATGTGTGTAATGTCAGTGTTAGTGTTTTGCATCATTCTATTGCCTGAAGCTAACTGGTGAAGGGAGAGTTTTGGACCCATGGACCTCATAGAGTCTCTTAGGTAGCTCAGTAATTTGTGGGGCCCCAGGAAAAAAACAACTGCCTGTGTCCTGAAAAGAAGTTGGAGCCAAACAATTTTTCCTGAAAATGACAAAAGGTAATCTATGTAACAAATGAAACAGGAGGCGTGCAGGACAGCCTTCAGGCTGAATTTGAAAAATTGAAAATCTAAGACCTGCCTTCAATAAAAGAGGCTCAGACAATTCACCTAAGGTAATTACAGAATGCCTGGAAATGATGAAATGAAAACCATCAACATCTACTTTTCTTGTTTTGGGAACAGTGGGCCACCCTGCAGATTGAGGAGGGAGTAAAAAAGCAGAAGGCGCTGGCACTTGAAAATTTAATCTCCACGGGTAAGATCTCTGAATGAAGGTGACACAGCACTATTCATCTTGTAAAAAGGCAACTATTTTAATATCTTACCTAGAAAAGAGTAAACAGAAACATAAATGGCATCTGATGTTAAGTAAGAAAACTGGAATGGCCAAAATGGAGTTTGATGGGCAAATAACTGCTGAAGTTACAAACCTACAAAAGAGACCTTAAGTATGTTATAAGCAAGATAATCTGTGAATGATTGAGTCTTCTGAAAAAAAGGTGTTAGAGACTAGTGTGGGTATCGAAAGACATTGCTGATAAGCATTTGGGAAGCTGTCCCCGTTTTCATGAGTATTTTGTACTTTCTGACTGCATCAGCTCTCCCTTTACAAGATTAGGAGGAATGAGTATTCTTTGCCCTTGACATTGCTCTGTATGGATTCTCTCTTGCTTCTTTTAACTCCTAGCATGTAAAAAGCCAGGGTCTCTCAAGTAAAGGAACTACACTTTCCCACGGATCACAGTTACAATTGGCACTCTTCTCTAGGCATGGGGATAAAATCTGAGAATAATTTTTTTTTCCCCTCTTCCCAACTATTTTTCATTTCTTCTTTGACCAAAGGGGATTGGGTTAAGTTCTCATAGTAATCCTTTTACTTGTAGTGCCATTTTTAGTCATTAGTCACGTAGGCTGCTTGGTTTGTCAGCTAATGAATTTCAGGTCTGATGATTTCCTGGACATTGAAGGTTTGACTGAAGTGCAGCTGGAGGAAAGTTTTGTGATTCTGATCAGGGGGTAGTATGTTGATTAAGATAAATTAAATGTATTTTGAATAATGCATATTTAATGTCATCCAATACCGTCCCCCTCCACCCCCCCCAAAAAAAAAAGGAAAGAAAAGGGCAAACAAAAAAGCCAAGTGTTAGCTGGTATGAATCAACACAATTTTAGTCACTGTAACCAGCCAGATAAGAACCTGGTCTCAGAGTGACCTCAGCAAACATCACTGAGAGTTCCTGTGTGACTGTCCTATGAAGTGTAATTTTACAGATATGGAGCATGAATGTGTTGTCATTCTTCCTGCACAATGCTTCTGTGTTACACTATATATGTCTCAGCGGGCGGGCGAAATCTAGACATTTTGAAGCTTCATGGCAGTGAGGTGACTCTTAAAGGAGAAGGCACGGGGGAAGAGAGAAAGCTCTGAGAAAATACCAGAGGAAGGTGTTTGTTACAGCTGGGAGAGTAAAACTAATCAACAGCAGCAAGAACAACTACACAAACAGTGCCTGAATTTGAGTCAAGGCTCTAGGAGGGGTCTGCAATCTTGGCAGTGCACTGTTGCTGTTTCTAGGTGTCTGTACATCTGTGGTTTAGTAAATAACAATCAAGTAGGTGGTGTGCTCAAGGTTTTATTTGTAGCTTGCTCTGGATGCTGTTCTCTTTTCTTCAACAATTTAGTGGTGGTATATGGCATAGGATTAGAGAAGTAACTTGTGGAACTAAATGCTAGTATGTAAATGAGGCATAACAATGCAATTATGGTGCTTGGAGTAGGAGGAGAACAAAATCTAAAAAGTACGTGTATTTTACTCTTTTTGGAATCTGTATTGTCCATGCCACTGTGTGGACGGAAGACTCATTTCCTCATGCAGGAATCATCCAGAGAGAGGAAACCTCCATGGAAGAGGAGATTGCTGGCCAGTGCCAAGGACGGTTCAACCTTGGTGATGTTATGTACTTCTCCAAGAAGGGGTGTGAGGCAGTTGCAGAAGACGAAGTCACTCGACGGTTCTCCTCTGAGGAGCTGGTGTCCTGGAATCTCCTCAGCAGAACCAATGCCAACTTGCACCATGTCAGCTGGCAACTGACTGTTGTGTGGGTCATTGGGATCCTAATTCGGTATTGTCTCCTGATGCCTTTTCGGTGAGCCAGATGTAATTTGCTGGGATCTGTTTTTCATGTTACTTTTTACAAAAGACCTGAACTAACATGCTATTGACTAGTGCAGAAAGGAGAACCTGGCATGACTTTGTTTTCTGAGATGCCATCGAAACTCAAATATCCCTAAAAGAAGAAAAAGGTTCTGAAGATCTACATTTTTCATGTTCTGTATGTTTTATTAGTAATTAATTTGTTTTTAAAATCCAGCAAAACTTTATAGAACTGATCTGGAGATCTTTTTGTTAGGTTTCAACTCTTTCAACTGGAAGGATCAGACTCTACCTGTCTAAGAGACAGGAAGACTGTATGCTGAACACTTGGGATTTGAAGCAAAGCCGGTGTTCAGGGAGCACAGGGCTGGATGGAAAAAAGGGACATCCACTTGGAATGTATTAAATTTTCAGACTTTTAAAATTTTCTTTTAAGCAAAACCAGCCTTCATCATACTGACCAAACAGTTGCAAATAGTCATGCGTTCTTGTAAAGAGCAGGAGCTTTTAAAATTTCTTATTCCTTCAATGGGAGGACAGTATATTTAAAACATAGCTGCAGTGCATAGAGGGATTTCATACCAGTCAATGACATAGCAGAGCACATATGCCTGTGTGTAAACTTAGATATGCAGCTTAAGAAGACAACAGTTATGTAGAAATGGCTTCAATATTGGTTTTGCTCAGCCATTAGTAACCAATGATGTTTCATTTTCATGATTATATAGTAGCTTACTGCTTGGGGTGGAAATAGGTACTGAAATTTCTGGATAGGTTGTTAAAAATGAAATGATGAGTCCCTTTTGGCACTGAGAAATCTCATCTGCATTAAAGAACACCAGCCATTACTCACTGTCCTCTTTGCACATAATGGCTGCTTTACCATGTGATAGCTTCAGATCAGGGTGTGGTGCTTTTTGGAACATAGGCTTCAGGCAGCACGAGGTTTTGTACTCAGTGGAGGATTAATGGAGTGAAAACACATGCTCATATTATCCTGTTGGCCTTAACTGGTTTGTATTGCTAGTTAGATGCTATTAATGGTGGAGGGAAGCATTGTGAAATGGATCAAAGGGTTAAGTGAAATATTTTCTTGCTTGCTCTTCCAGTTTTGCTTCTTAGCATTTAATTAGGATTATTTTACTTTGTAGCGTCTGCTTGGCTGTTTTCACCATCCTCTTGCTGGTCTCGGCCACTACGGTAGTAGGACAGTTTCCAAATGGCAGGTAGGTGTTTGCTGAGGGCTCTTTCCATTTCTTTTTTATTTCTTTAAGGATTTGAATTAGTGTGTTGGAATATACTGCTTGAGTCTGGAGGATTAATGTGGACTATCATGGGGTGACTTTTTCTCTACTGTAAACTCATAGAGCATTATGAGAGAGAGTATGGCAATGGCATCTGAAAGTGGACATACAATGTAAGCCAGATAGATACTGCTGGAAGCGTGTCTTAGAGTGGAAAATGGAGTATGCTCTACTTGAGTCAGAATAGGGCAAGTAAATCATCTGTCCTGAGCAATCCCGTATTAATACTGTGAGATTGTTATGTCCTGTCAGTGCAAAAAACTCAAACGTGATTCACCAGCTAAATATTTTTACATTAAATTAATGTTAATGAATGAGTGAATAGCAGTTGCTTCCAGAGAAAAATCTATAAAACAAAACCCTGACTATTATTTTCTCTGCTTTGAATCTGGTGGGTTTATAATAGATTACAGTAGAAGAATAGAACAAGAATATCTTTGATACCCAATAAGGTCCTCCTGCATGGCATTGTTAGTGCAATGAATCCTCATAATATGGTCTTTGTAATAACAGCTATTGGGAATAATTTGGAGAGTTTACATTGCATTGTTCTGTGAGTGACTACATAGAACTGGAAATGTATGCGTGGCTTCATTTCTTTCAGAGTTAAATGCTGGCTGAGCAATCAGGTTCAGATGATATGTGCCACATTAGGTGTCCGATGTCTGAGTGGTCTTGTTCACTTCCACAACAGGTGAGTGACGCCACCCTGCTCCCGTTGGTTTGGTATTGATTTCTTACAGTACTCAATGTCTCAAGCTTCAGAGCGGGGTTCTTATTGCATTACTGCACAGATACTATGATGATGCAACTAGACCCAAGAAGCTGTTTGGATCATCTAGACTCTGTCAAGATGTTAGCATGCCCTACTATGTTTTCTGTTGTGTATTGGCAGGGTATGCAAAGGTGAAGTGGTGCTGTGTTCTTGGTTGAGTATGCACTTAGATATTTTTCTCAGTGTTTTCCATGAATGCGTTATAATCACATGCAAGAACATCACCATAAAATGTTCAGCTGTTCTATTAGCCAATTTGTTTGGTAACTAATTCTTCATGCTCTCTCCTAAAGTAGTTATGGATGGTATTTCAGTAAGTTTTTGTAATATCTTGCTTGCTTAGTGGTGGAGCTTTATGTAATGGAGGCTTCTGAAATATTTTTTTGTTTGTGGTTTAGAAAACAAGCAAAATCATGCTCTAGTGTCTTCGCTTTTAGAGTTCTAGTGTCCAAATACTCTTTGATATATGCCTCTATGAATGGTAATGTATGCAGCTAAAATGCCTACTCCAATGAAGTCTCGTATTCTCAGGTAAAAGGAAAATCTGGTTTTGGTGAAATGCCAAAACTACTGAAATGTGAAGGGACTCTTGAAAGTGTGAGGGAAGGTGACTTATCTGCTGTAATGTACTGCTAGAAGTTTTAACATTTATCATAGTAATATTAGTATTTTAAAATGTTTTGTGTTCTTCCACTTCCTATGGATCTGCAGATAAGCTGTGTGCCTGAAATGCATTTGTCACTGAGAGTCTCTATTGTGGATGTATGCTCACTGGATGGGCCACCTGATGTGGCCTGTAGTCTGGAGAATAAACACTAAGTAATTACTTTTATGGTTGTCATTGCAGGGAAAACAGACCACAGGAAGGAGGCATCTGTGTAGCCAACCACACGTCTCCATTAGATGTTCTAATCCTCGCCAGTGATGGATGCTATTCCTTGGTATGAACAAGAGAGTCAGTAAATATTGGTAATGTTGAGATGCCCATAGAGGTAGTGTTGGGTAAGAGGATAAACTTACTGCTAGAAAGAGTGGGATTTGATAGCATTCAAACTTGCATTCAGGACTGCAAAATAATAGACACAGGCAGGTATGTGCACGCTTTTGACCGAGCGGATTCCTATCATTTGTGAACGAGCTTAGAAACTGATGCATCTGTGTTCAGAATTTTATCATTTAAGTGTGTGTGTGTTTGCATAGTAACCAGTTTCTTTTGGGCTTGCAGGTTGGCCAGGCACATGGAGGGCTTCTGGGACTTATTCAAAAATCTTGCATGCAAACCACTCAGCATGTTTTGTTTGAACGCTCAGAAATGAAAGACCGTCATCTGGTGAGGAAAAAGTAAGGTAGTGAGATGTTTGCTTAATTGTCCCGTCAGGTCTAGTAATTGTGAGGTCCAAGCATGCGTTGAGACTGTTGTCACCTTGCATCTCTCTTTGGTGGGCAGCTGTAGGTTGTCATCAGTGTAAGGTTTGGAACTGCTCCATCAATGAAGTAGCAATAATCTACTGAACTTCTGATCATTTGCCCTGTAACCTCTGGGAATTTTTACATTGCCACAATTGCCCTGCCTGCCGCAGGCAGGAGTCTATTCATTCAGTTCCGAGGCTGATGATTTGGGATGTCAGGACAGAAGTCGGAGTTCTGTCAGCACATCTGCTTTCCAGATCATGCCTTGCCCTGGTACATTTTTCAACAGCTCTGAGCATCGAAGCTGATTATATCTGCTGTGAGTACAGGATAAAGGGAGGCTGACTGTAGCGCAAAAAAACAAAAACCAACCAAACAAAAAAAGACCAAGGTACCACCTAACTGCTAGAAGCTGGAAGAGCATCCTGGAGAAGTGTCTTAATATGTTTGCTTAATGCCTATACTGCTCTCCAGGCCTGCTGTATTGATTCCTGGCAGAGACAGCATGTTGGACTTCAAGGACACGAACAGGATTGACTCAGTATGCCAGTTTTATATTCTCAGGTGTTTACAGAGACTGTTCTTGGTCATCCTAAATCTTCATGAAATAGGGTGCAACGCACCTGACATTAAGTAAGTGTCTATGACAGTTTGTCCTTAGAAAAATGGAGAAGATCCCCCCATGCTGATCATTCTCTCTGGTTTTTTGATGTCTGATGTTTTGGTTTTGTTCTTTAATGCAGACTGGACAGGAACTGCATGTCTTTGAGTCATAGGGAAGACAGGTGTCTCAGAAAACAACAGATTTTTTGTGTCAGTAATCTGCTTAGTGGTAATACATTTGTTTAAGTGATGCAGCAAATGTAGTAAAATAGTGGCCTATCTCTTAACTAGATGTGGAGAATCGTTAGATACATATAAAATTGATGTTATGAACTGCATGAAAACTTGAAATATGGAATATATTTCAGTCAAAAGAAAAATTTGACTGTGTTCAAAGCTGGAACCTGTCAAAGATAAATGGGAAGTGATTTTTACGTGCTTCAAGTACCACCGTTCTCTGGCTTCGTGTTAATTGGGTTAAAATGGTGAAATAAAACTGCATAGTTTTGTAGAAAACCTACTTTTGCAATTAGCAAGAGAGAACCTTGGAGATAAAGGCCTGAAACTAGCATACATCCTGGCTGAGGCTACTGACTGGCAAAGGGCAATTGGGTGAGGGCTTTTCTTGTCCTATGTAAGAGGTAATGGACGTTTAGATTCTTGGCCAAATACAAATACGAAGTATACACTGAAATTTTATTTTCTCTCCACAGAATTAGAGAACACATTGCAGATAAGGCCAAACTACCCATTTTAATTTTCCCGGAAGGTAGGAAACAACTATATTGATTTTATTGCTCTTCTCACTTCTTGCCACTGAGTACAGTTTATTATACCCAGTCTTTACAAGTGAGGTGTTTGTTTTTAGTCTGTAGAATTAATTAGCTCTTGTGAGATATTAAAAGTCAGATTCTAGTATTTTACAACACTTTTATGGCAGTCTATTTGCTTTAGTGTATAGCATAATGGAAGAGAGAACAGGCTCTGGGATTATGTTTCAGAACTAAAGCTTACTTTCTCCTCTAGCAACTTAAGTCTCCTTAAGACAGTTTAGGAGTCATTTGCTGATACTTCTCTTAGAGTGGATTAAACTCTTCATCTGTATTAATTCTGGCCAGGTACCTGCATAAACAACACATCAGTAATGATGTTTAAGAAGGGAAGCTTTGAGGTCGGAGGCACCATCCATCCAGTAGCAATCAAGGTAACCTATCTGCAGTTTCCCAAACGTGGAAGGGTTATTTGCAGAAGCTTCTCATGTCAGAGAAGCTGTTCATGTGTAAACCTTAGAAAGGGGTTTGTTCTTTGTGAATAAGGTACTGAATAAGCCCTGAGGAAACGGAATCTTTTCATGGTGTGCAATGTACTGCACTGAACTGCAAGATGGGCAATGTTTCACTGAGTATCTTTACAACTGGTTAGGAGCAACCTGAAAAGCACAGTTGCAATTACTATGTTGCGTGTTCAGTTCTGCCTGCTCTTTCTGTCCTAGCGCTCCTGGCTCTTGTGTGCTCTGGGGATAAAGGCACTTCTTGGCACTTCCAAGGCTTTCTGAGTAGCTTTAGCCAAGTCACCCTAACTCTAGATATGTTAGTTACTTTTTCTGGAACTATAATGTTGCCTAATTTTATGGAAATTGTTAAAACTGGTGTGGGCGTTTTCAAGGAAACCTTTGTAGTCAGCATGCTGTAGATGACAAATCTTTACATTTTGAGTAGATCTATCTTGTTATAGTTGAGATGTGTTTCAATGTGACCCCCAACTGTCACAGTTTGGGGTCCTGCATTGCTTGTAAAGGTTAACTCTTACAAACTTGTAATAAATGTTGAAATGTGGAGCTTTACTCTGAATTTACTGCTGCTTTTAGGAGGTGTGATTGAATTTGCCCCTGATTTAACAAGTTGAACTGTAACTTTGTGGCCAAAAAAGAGCAGCTTACGTGATTTAAGCTAAGGTAGCAGATCATGCTCTCTTGCTTATTATTCTTGTCTTCCAGTATGACCCCCGCTTTGGAGATGCGTTCTGGAACAGCACAAAGTATTCCATGATGACCTATGTTTTTAATGTGATGACCAGCTGGGCTATTGTCTGTAATGTGTGGTACCTGCCACCAATGGTCAAAGAGGTACTTACGCTTTCGTATGTTTTGAAAATGCTCATAAAATGTTGTCTGGGAGGAAGTCTGCATTACTATGCACTGTGTGTTGGCGTTATGTTTGTGAATCTTTATTGACAACTTAAAGGACAAAGGCCAGAAAGCAACACTGTAGTCTTAAAATTAAGTGAGCACGGATATACATGGGTTAGTTATCTTCAAGTAAAAACTACTCTTGCAGATATTCAGACATTTCTGTACCATGCTCCCTATTGCTCCCAAACAGCTTCTTTACGTGGGTGTAGCTGCCTTCTTTCCTCTGCTCCCAGAGACTAGAAGAGATGTTGAAATGTGGTTTTATGCTGTAGGAGTCCTGCCCCTTAGCCTGGGTAGGAGTCCTGCCCCTTAGCCTACTTAACCTCCCTTTATGTATCGCTTCTGGAGTAAAAGATTCAGGCCTTTACTCCATACTGGGGTGCTTCTGCCTTCTGTGTCCCCCCTCCCCTCTACCTCCATCTGCACAGCTTCCTCCCACCTCCTTGTTTCTCAGCCCTGCAGAATATCTAGCTAATCCTTTGCCCAGCAGCTTTACCCCATAACTTGGCACAACCTCTCAGCCCATTGCCCCTGGATACCTGATGTTGACAAAGTGGTCAAGGCCTTTGCTCCAGTAATGCCCTAGTTTGGTACTGCCTACCCTGGTCTTTGCTCAGCCCTAGTCTTGGCAGGGAAGCTGCTGTAATGCATCTATCTTCAGTCCTCTGCAGTTTGGGCAGACAGACTCCTGTGAACTCACAATAATTTGCTGATCCTGAATGCACCAGGCCCCAACCCTGTTCAAGGCACCCCATCTCCTCCAAGGGTGATCCTGTCGGTGCGTTCCCTCCCAGCTTCAGACTGATACTGAAGTACTGGGAACAGATGCATCCCCTGCTCTGGCCAGACCTGTGACCTCATGCTGTGTGTTGTTTGAGATCGCCCCAGAAACCACAGAGCCTCTCACTTAGTTCTTTTTGGCACCGAATGGTGGCAAGCCAGGCAGCGTTCCCCAGGACCAGCTGGAACTGCCCTGCAGGTCACGTTTGGCTTGTGGGCCTGGCGTAAACCCAAGTGCCTGCTGTCCAACAAAAAGCATCTCTTTAAGTGAGACATGGAGGAAATGTTTAAGTTGCAAAGCAAATTATTCGTATATTTTTTTCAGGAAGAAGAAGACGCTGTTCACTTTGCCAACAGAGTCAAGGCTGTCATTGCTGCTCGGGGAGGAATGTCTGTGCTTCCTTGGTAAGAAGCAACACCCTTGAGGTTGGGTTTAAAGCATATTTAGGTGTTCTGTATTCTGAAACATTAGCCTGGAATCTTCTAAAACTTCTTCCAGATTTGCTTTGATTGGACTGTACTCCGTCACCCTTACTGACTCTGAGTCAGAAAATATTACTTTATTCCTTGAACAGTTCCACTAGAATAAATAGACTAATATAATATAAAAAGAGAAACGGAGCTGACAGGTGGATCTAGCCAGCAGGTAGTATTTGGTGAAAATAACTTGCCTGTTAAATGCTGGATTAAAGGAAGGGCAATGCTTGTGTTGTGTGGTAAGTCTTGGCAGTACAGATAACTTAGTATTGTATTGAAAAAGCCAACATTTAGGGTGAAAACTCCTTTGACTCCATAGTCTAAATATTGTAACGTTTTTCTGCCTTGACCCTGAAGTGAGCTCAAGGCTGTTTCTTTTCTGTATCTTTCAGGGATGGGGGACTGAAAAGGAAAAAGGTCAAAGAGTCTTTCAAGGAAGAGCAACAGAAAAAATATTGCCAGATAGTAATAGAAAATGGATCTGTGGGAAACGGAAATATTTGTTAAATGGTATTTATTTTATCTCATTCTTCCATGACTTCTCTCAACAAGAAAATGGGCTATTTTTTATATTAAAACCGACATATTTTCCTTCTGTCCCTCTAAGATATTTTGCATATGACACAGCAGGGAAACCATAAAGAGATAGTATTTTGTATTAAACAAGGATATCATTTTATAAATAGGAAGATTTACAATATACTAGTAAAATTCTCTCCAATGTTGAGTGAGAAGAATCTGCAATAAAATTACCTAGGTTCCTAAAACCTAAAACACCAGTTTTAAAATCTTTGTGCTACCCTGAAGACTTAAATGGTAGCTTCTTAACTAGTAATAAAACACCTCTGTACTCCTAGCCTCTATCAATGACTTGGACTAGCAGTTTTCCTGTGAGCCACAATCACTGTGTTGCTGTAGAGATAGGTCTCCTGATGTCGGAAGACATTAAGCAGTTCACCGAAATACGTTTTCTGAATTGCAAGTTGGAGAGGAAGTGTTGGATGTCAGAGG
>NW_008825107.1:391979-401169 GCF_000699105.1 Pygoscelis adeliae
GGATGGCAACGTAGCAAGTTTTTTGGGGTCCCACTGACAAACAGCAGAACAGTGTCCAGAGCAGCATGTCCCTGATGCCTGGGTGTGTGATGCTGGGATAAATTAGTCACAGCCAAGGACAACATTGTAGAAAAATATATCGTATTTTTAAATTATATTGTGTCTTCTGATTTTTGCTATATCCCTTTGTCTGTCTGTATGTATTGCACGAATTAAAGAAAACCTATGATGTGACCTCCGTTATCCTCTGTTGTAATTATTTCTGGATAGCTACCTGCTTGTGTTACCGCTTGATGTGAAGGCTACTGATCTGCTCTCTGACAAGCCCACCCTCCAGAAATAAACAGAGCAAGTGCACTTAAGGAATCTGAGATGGAAATATTTGTCACCTACAGTGTTTCTTTGTATAAAATATTTGCTCTCCTGTTAAGTAGCTCCCACGTGGAAGAATCTGGCTTCTTTAATGATCTGAACATCACTAATGAAGCACACGAATAGGTGTTACTTTGCCCAAGGTGCTTTAAGACAGGTGAGTTGGTAAGGATAGTTAATCAGGTTTACATGACAGCAGCCCACTGACTGGGGTCTCAGCAGAGAGAGAGCGCTCCTGCTGTGGTGAGCACAAATACACCCTGCAGAAAGACAGGTGCACAGATACAACGCTGCCAGCCCTGGAGAGTCTAGAAAACCAATATTCAGGGGAGGGGCTAACAGAGGTGATAACTGCCCTGAGGCTGCATGGCACAGAAGTGGCACAGAACCGAGCGCCCATCTTCTGTGGCCAGGCCTGTCCTATCATCTCTGGGTTTAGTTGCTACAGGTATGTGAATTCTCTTGGTGGATCAGTCAGTCCAGTGTCATAGGTAAGCAGTAGGAGAAACGGCCCTTTTAAAAAGGTATTAGCCACCCAGGTAGGGAGAGTGCTAGCAGTATGTCTGCAGAGGAAAACTGCTTCAGGCTCTCTTACTGTGGAAGAGGTCTGCTTGCTCCTGAGCGTAGTAAGCTGTGCTTCCATGTCTGCTGAAGCTGTTGATTTAGTTTCTAAGTATAAAAATCTGAAGAAATGTGACAGACTATCCTGGTAACTGTTAGATCTCTTCAGTGTGCCAGAGTTTAAAATTGGGAGTTTTTCCTTCTGTGTGACTGATGTCTGAGAGTCACTAACGGAGACTGCAGTTGTATGCAAGCAGTTAAGACCAGTGTTGGGAGCATCCTTCCCACACTACTGTGTGCTTCCTAAAGGAAGAGCATCCTCTTCCTAAAAGGGGAGACAGAACAGGCAAAAAGAAGGGCCAGAGACAGGAAAAGATGGGGAGATGAACTGTTGGAACAGAAACTGTCTCATTTGGGCTCTGCTTCTGTATGACATTAGGAGATGATGTGCCTTTTTTCCTGTCCTGCAATACTTCCCCAGCTCATCAAGAGGAGAAGAGCCCTTGAATGTGTGATCCTCATTACGGTTATGACTCCAGGTCTTGTAAAAGTACAGCTCAGACCTCTGAATGTACAAGTATTATATGTCACCTGTTGAGCTGTGGGAGGAGCAGTGGCGTTGTCTATATTTTTCTCTGCCACTTTTTGGCTGTCTTGACAAAAGAAGCTACAAACTCTGCAAAGTAGGTACTTACATATAGAGTAGGGAAATTTAAAGCAAACTGAACCCAAGAACTTGTCAATGACAAGAGCGAGGTGTGCTTTGTTAGCTGCTGGTAAAAATGCCAACCTGACTTGAAATAGAGACTGCTTTGTTCTGCCCTGCTTTAAAGAAATGTTTCTGGTTTTTTGGTGGTGCTTTCTTTACCTACCTTCCATCTCCCCTTTTCCTTTCTCTTGATATTCTGCATTTCATTTGCATTTATCAGCAGTGGCCTTGGCAATTGCTTTTAACTGAAATTGTATACTGCCCTTGGAGTGCTGAGGTTGTGGAGGAATTGATTGTTTTCCAAAAGGACACCACAGATAAGCATGTCTTCCTCCTTCAGTAGGAGGGCATGGTAACAGTAAAAAGAACACGTTCTCATGATAACACGTGGTAAACTGCAGCTTATTTTTCACAATCAAAGAACTTGCAGCTGTGTTACTCCTCCTCTTTGCTTATCTTCCATTGGTCTTGCAGGAACCAGGCTTCTAAACTGTTTGAGCTCCTTTTTTTTTTTAACTCTGTACCTTTGCAGGATCAAATGTAGCATGGTCTCGTGCTAATTTGTGCCAAGTGATAGGCTTAGATGGAAGGAAAAAAACCCCAACAACCCACACCCAAAAAAACCCCAAACAAACTTAAAAAAAAAAAATCTGTTAGTGTAAGTAATTTTTTGTGGGTTTTTTTTTTTTTAATTTGCTAGCTGTGCAAGCTACATAGACAAGATGTATCATCATCTTGGAGAAGCCTGTGGCTCTGTCTTTGTCAAGAGCACAAACTTCCTCTATTGTTTATCATTTAATGTATTTGCCCTTTAGCTCCTTACCCAATGAGCCTTGCACTTTTAATTGACTGGGTGGCCTCCTCTTCAAATAAAATATGAGGGCCTTCTGATATAGCTAATCAGTGTACCTACACTGTAAAACATAGTCTTGCTTTGTAATTTGGTGCTGCTGGCTAATACTGATGTACGAAGCATCTGAGTGATGCTAACTGTTGCTGTGGCACTAATGTGTCATGCTGATGAAACTGAAACAAACCAAAGCAATCCTAGGTGCATTCATCCCAAACTGCTGAGATGCTTGAAATGGTGGGCCATGAGTTGAAAATAAATGTATGTTGGAATGAGTGAATAAAATCAGGCCCTCTTGCTATGTAGGTGAGTCAGAGTCAAAATAGCTGTTTATGCTAAGTTCGGAAGACATCACTGTTTGATCAGCTGTGTGGATGGAAAACCAGGTATATTTAATTTTAGGTCCTTAATAAAACTCATGCAGCATGCCCAAGGTGCAGTGCAGAATCTTTGTACACAGTGTGGGTCCTGGGGCGGTCCGGGACCTTAAGTCACTTGGGCGCTATCCTGCTTCTGCACTGGGTTGAAGGCTGGAGCTATGTCCCCTGTAGAGTCCTGAAGCCTTGAATAAGACAGGGCAACTCTCAGAATCCCGGAAAGGCTGGGTCACTGTGTCTAACATGCCTTTCCTTCCTCGGGCAGGCTTCCAAAACTGGAGCTTGAGAAGGAGTTCTCTGAAAGCATCTTTTTGCATGTTTGCATTACTATTACCTAAGTTTTCCTTGGTTGGGAGTAGAACTTGTAAAGGTGATTTATGCTTTGACCCCTTTAAGCTAAATGTGCAAACTGAAATAGCTTCAACATCTGGCTCATATTTCTGGGTTTTCATCTCTGGACTAAGAAGAGATTATCTGGACATTACCACTATTCATGTTTAAAGTATATTGTGCTGCTCTGCTACAAGGGTAAAGTAACCTGAAACAGGTTGTAACTATGCAGCGTTAAAGCATCGTAAGGTGAGTTTCTGTGTAAATGACCGTCATTGCCTTAATGTATTTGAACCAGTTTTTTAGGCAGATTCTCTAAATCTCCTGGGCCTCAAAGAATGTATGTGACTCAAATACAAGATGGGACCAGAAGTTTTGAGGTCTCTTTTTATATATATAAATATACATATTTTTTGATCTCTGTGCGTGTATATATATATACACACACTTTGTACATATATAAAGGGATGCCCAAATGCCTAGTATGTATTAGGAGCATAGCACGGACATGAGAAACATGAGTTAATTATAACAATAGAAACGTTATGGATTATTAGAAGACGTGGTGATAAGCAACTTAGTGACCTCTTGTACTCGGTGAGAACTGAATCAGAGTTTGCTAAAATGTCTAATAATCTTTCACTGTAACGTACCTGCATGTTAAGACTAATTGATGTAGGTAGAGTCCTTTATTGTCTTGACTCCAAGTATCTTTTTCTATAGCTGTGTCTTATCTTTGGGAACGTCTGAAATGCTCTTCTCTCTCCGACTTCTGCTGACCTGCTCTACATTATTGGGAGACGCTTCTTTTGCCTGACTTGCTTGTTGTTTTAAGATGTGTTTCAGTAATTGTACAGCCATGTATTATGAGAAATGTGCAAAGGATGCCATCTAGTGGCCCCTAGTCAGTGGTAGCAAACTCTCCCTTGCACCATCTTCTCAACGTTTCATTTCACGCAGTTGCCCTAAATTCCGGTAAATGAGCCTGTTATTTCTCCTACATTTCCAGGAGACCATGAAAACGTGGAAATAGCTCTGCATACCCCAAACACCAGATCTTTGATTATCGGTCATGGTGTACTACCAGCAAAGCTTGTGCTTGTTCCAAGTTTCAGCAGCCTGGGTTGTGTGGGGTTTCCCCAGGCCGTCTCTTCCCTGTGACAAACCAAAATCAGGAATACTTCTGTCCTTTAGCTGCTTCAAAAACAGGTATAGGTCTAACCTCTGAGCTTTTATTTGTGTTTTAAAATTCAGTAGAGGCGGCAAGCCTGGGATGTTCCTGAAGGCAGTACAACACTTGCATTTGCTGTGATGAGTTTCTTCAGTACCTTAATGCTGTTTGCTCCTGATGTGGGACTGGGGACACTTTCAGAAGCAAACATGTTTTCAGAATAATAAGGGAGATGTTCTGAACTTGTTTACTACCAGCACGTGTTTCCTTGAGCTGTCGTGAGAACAGCGAGCAGTCAGTGCCGAATTCGACGACCCAGCATTTTATTCAAACTCTTCCTTGTGCAGCCTGCCCTGAATGAAAGTGAGGAAGGCAGCCTGGGCAGCTCTTCACCTGGTGTTGTTTTTAGCCTCAAGGCAGTCTAAGGAACACATTTTGGTTATGTATGCAGTTTGAGGCCTGATTTCAAGTAGGCCAATGGAGATAGGTCACAGATGCGTTACGGATGGGATCTCTGGATTTTCTAGCCTCTCTGTGGGATTTGCTTTTCGAAATGTTTGTGCTGAGGTGACGTACCCGTTGCTCAGGCTCTTTTGAGCATGTTTCCCAGGTGTGGTGCAGATTGTGGAGATGACCTGCAAGGGGTTCACAGGTTCATTTCGTTTTGGAAAAGTAGGCTTAGAAGTTAGTGGACATACAGTAGAGACAGAGGCCTTCCTGGCTCTTCGCTTTCTTATTGTTGTTGTACAGACAGGAAGGACCTTAGCTTTGTAGCCATTTCTCCTCTCCCCTCCTCCTCCTCCTCCTCTATTTATTATTCTATTTAACAATGGCTCCTCAATTAGTGTACCAGACTCCTTTGTGAGCAGGGTTCATTGTGATCAATTGTCATCAAGGCTAGCATTTAGTACATCCAATCAATGATGTTCTATATAACAGCCGTGGTATTGACCGATTTCTAATTTTACAGTATGTTGAGCCCTGAAAAAAAAAGATAATTGCTTTACTAATCAGTAGTCACGATTTGTGTGCAATTGTGGATTATTGACATCAGTTGATATCCCTTGGTATTTGTCTTTGACTATATGAAAGATGCATGTGGTGAAAGACACTTAATATCTACATGGTGGATACTATATAGATTAATATTGGGGGAAATACTATATCCTTGCATATCAGACTTCTAAGAATAGGTTATTAGATAATTTAGAAAGGTATATTTCTTCTTTTTATATAGGATAGCTATTAAGTACTACCTTTTCAGTTTATACAGACATCTATTAAACAGCTTATTTTGTAACTACGTCATAAGCATTCATTTGTTCATACATTAAATACTGTGCTTATCAATTATATAATAGATTTTTAAAAAAATGCTCATCATATATGGCTACGGGCAGTCTCCTTTACTCATATAACTTATAACTTTACGTAAGATGTAAGTATGTACACATGTTCAATAAAATAAACTGTATGTTATACTTCAAATAACCACTCTGTTTGTCTTGTGTTTTATTAATATCATTTTATAAAATACACCTACAAGGGATTATAAGGAGAGTTAGCTATATAAAAAATACATTTATGTTAGATTTGAGCTGAGGCTGATTTCTATCCAGATGCTGTCTTACACATTTGGGCTTTTAAGTTATTCTTTGCATGTTGCACCCTCACCCTTTGCATTGTACGCGTGACACGGGAATCTGGTGGGTGCATCAAGCGCATACGTTACACTGCACAGTCTGCTTCATATATCAAACGGGGATGGGTCGCTCTTGCTGTGGGACCAGGAGGTGGCAGCGCTGTATGCGTGTCTAACACTGTGTCCTGGTTTCGGCAGGGATAGAGTTAATTTCCTTCCTAGTAGCTGGTACAGTGCTGTGTTTTGGATTTAGTATGGGAACAAAACTGATAAGGCACCGATGTTTTAGTTGTTGCTAGGTAATGCTTACACTGGCCAAGGACTTTCTAGTTTTCCATGCTCTACCGACTGAGAAGGCTGGAGGTGCACAAGAAGCTGGGAGGGGGCACAGCCAGACTGGCCAAAGGGACATTCCATACCGTGTGACGGGTGGTGAGCAATTGTACTGTGCATCACTTGCTTTGTGTATTATTGCTATTATCATATTATTATCATTATCATTTTATTTCAATTATTAAACTGTTTTTATCTCAACCCACAAGTTTTTCTCACGTGCTTTTCCAATTCTCTCCCCCATCCCATCGGGAGGGGGGGGAGTGAGCGAGCGGCTGTGTGGTGCTTAGTTGCCAACTGAGGTTAAACCACGACACACTGCCATGACGACTAGAACCTTATTAATGCTCTTCTGGGAAGTACATGACTTACCATCACTTAAGGAAAAAAAAAAAAAAGATGAAAAGGTAAGTCAATTTACTGGACACCAGCATGTTTTGCCCTTCTTTAAAATACTGGCATGAACAGAAAAATACAGTATCATTTTAAGTAGTAATTTTCTTATATTGGAAGCTTAAGTCATTAAAGAGATCATGAAGTTCTGGAGTAATACATATATACTTCTTTCTTCACCATTTCTCCTCTGCAAGTGCAGTAGAGAGCCAGGCTGTGAGGCCTCAGGTCATGGTGGACAGTAAAAGGAGGTGCCATCCTTGTGGCGTGCTCCTTGTGTTGATGCCGCAGATTCTTGCATGTCTGCTGGGTTGTCTGTTTGTAGCATTTTTGCTCTGAAGATGGTGTCTGCATCTCCTCCTGTGCTTGATCCATAGAACTGCTCAGATACTCACAAAACCCCTTCCATGTTAACACAGTGGTGAAGGTTTCTAGGTGGTTTGGTCAGTTGAGTGCAGATGCTTTTAAGGTCATGAAGGGAAGACCATTGCTGAATTGCCTTCTGATACTTCTCTACCGCTACAGAACCAAGCTTTAAGTACGCACTTAAATATTTTGTTGTATAAAGGCCAGCATATTTAGCAACTTGCAGGAACAAGCACTGAGACGTCTCACTGAAAAATGTGCAAGTGTATTGCTTGCTAGAAAGGTCTCAAGGTCCTGTTTCCAAGACTAACGAGGAATCTCAGCTGTTATGCTCCAAGTGGTAAAATCCTGCTGTAGATGGGAAGCCAAATGACCACAAAGCCTGTGCTTAGGGTATCCAAATGAAAAGTGCTGGATTCTGAACACCTGGGAACATTTGCCCCTGGGATTTATTCATATGACCATTGCATTAGAGAAGATCCCTCTATTCCCTCTTCCCCCTGCAGCATTAAAGAGTCAGTTTCTCACCGAGTCACCTCAGCATAGGCACCTCTGAGACACTCAGGGTTGTGTGGGACATGTGCAGTTTCTGTGGCCTGCAGTTGTCTCCACTGCAGTGTTTCCTGTTAGCTGTTCTAGCTAGAATCCCCTCCATTTCTGCTTGCTTCTGTTAATGTCCTCTGCGTGTTCACATTTTCCCACTCGTAACGAGAAAGTAAGCTTGGGGTTTTAATTGTAGCTGGATTGCCGAACTCCTAAAAACCTAAATTTCGAAATTACGGAAGTTAAATTTTTTGAGGTGGGGCACATCTGGGTGCTGTGTTTATGAAGCGCACGGTGCTTATGAGCCCTCATCCTTGCTGGAGACAACACACAAGGCTGCAGCTCCGCCAATACACACTGCTAGGCTTAAAGGGTACGTAGAAGCCAGGCTACTTGTATTTATTTTCAGTGTAATAAGAATTGGAGGTCCATGACAGCAGAGGGTAAAATTCCACTCAGGTTCCCAGATACAAAGTGAAGCTGAAAACATCTGACTCCTTGTATAAAGGGTATCAATCTTTACAGTGAGTTATAGCAAATACAGTGGTGGAGAGAAAGCATGACCTGCTTGCAGCCAGAAGACAGATGAGAGAGTGCAGAATTCCCCCAAGTGGTTTGCTGGCTACCTGCCATCCTCAACAGCAGAAGATAAAAAGGAGTACTAGGATAACTACCCTGACCCTATTTATTTTCAATAAAATACAGATATTTACATGAGATGAAACTGTTTGATATTCTGAAGCTGCCCGGCTCCAGTGACAGGAGACAAATGAAAAGCTACTTTTTATTAGATCTGACCTACCAGAAGCCAATAACATATGCAGTAACTTGGCAAAGGGAGAGTGTGACTGCCACATGAGGTGACACCATCCAGGCTCTCTTCCTGACTTGGTTCAACAAAATTTCCCTCATCCTGGAAACCAAGTTTGCCGCTGTGCTCCACGCCGCCAAAACTTGGTAGGCTCTGATAATTAAGCAGGATAAAATAAGTATAGCCAAAGGAACGTAAAAATAAATTGTTCAGAAAAGCAGTGCGGTAAGACTGATGAGAATTTTACAGATGCTTTTTCTCAGCCTTTGATTCAGTCCAACCCCCTGTTAAAACCATGCATTGCGTTACATAGCCGTGCATATTAAGACAATAAACGTAAATGTATTCTTACTGCAGACATAAAAATACATTATTACTAGTGTTTATAGAAGAAAAATTAAGAATCTTGATAACTTCTCATAAAGTTAAAAAAACCCCCAGAACTTTTTAGATCTATTTGGAGCACCTGGTTTAGAAAAACTTGAAGCATATAATTTCAACTGAAGCTTTTTTTGTATGTGCTGTACTTTGCGAAATAAATTGAAAAATAAGGATATATGAAAATGTTTTCTTCCAAGTTTATCAACGCTGATATATTCTCATGGGATGTTTCTTTCTCATGGTTTGCACTTTTTACTGGAAAACACTCCACTAGAAAGCATGATTACATGTAGCCTTTGTACATAAAATAGGCCTTCAAAAAATGAAAGCATGGAAAATTGTTAAAACTAG
>NW_008825107.1:401197-403071 GCF_000699105.1 Pygoscelis adeliae
AGTGGAATCATGCTGTCTTACCTGTGCTGAAAGTGTGGTCCTAGTGCTTGAAAGAAAAAAGTCCTCCTCTCTTAGGAAAACAGGCTCACTTTTACAAGTGAGGCAGAGAAATTGTATGTTCTCACAGGCTACAGAGCAAACAAATAAAATGTAATGATGGAATTAATTTGAAACTAATTTATCAGTAGATAGGTGACCAGTGGTTTATAACAGCTATATCTTTTTAAAAGACAAAGGCCACCTGGCAAAGAGAGCAAGCTGTTTGTTTGGGTTTTTTTTCTAAAAAAGTCAACAGTTTTTGCAGTTAACAGCCAGCTATCCTTTTGTGGGAGTGCAAGATAAGTGAAAGGATGAACTTCAGCATATTCATGATAGGACTTTTCTAGCAGCTCTATCGCTAGGCGGAGGCTGTCAGGTTAGCAGGCATGTTTCCTTCCTGCTGCCCCAGGCAGAGAAGGTGGTTTTTCAAGCAACTCAAGAACACAATTGATTTTTTTCCAACTTAACATTAATGTCAATGTGAATTATCCATACAAATGTGGAGGGGAAACCTGGATGCAATAAAACAAGAGTTTCTGTTCACTTGTGAGTCTCGCCTCTGTCCTGCTTCCGTTCAGCTTATACGGAGTGGCTGTCTGTGCCTAAAACTGGTCACATCAAAATACCTTTTTGCCAGTGTTTTTTCCCCACCAATGTGTAATGACAGCAGGCATCAAACTAGTCACCTTCCCCTGCTCTAAAACACAAATGTTGGTAGAGAATGCTCACTTCCTACTATTTGTTTATGGAGCCTGTGGACAGTGGCAGTAGGTCCAATAGCCAGGCTATTGCAGCAGAAAAGTGATGCCTTAATTTCATGTGAAGAATGTTACATGTAGAGGTCTCCAGAATTTTCTTTTGATGCTTCAGGGACACTGATGGATTTCAGCCCTCTGAGACTCAGAAATTTGCCATATGCCACCAAATTTGACATACGTTGTGCTGAGTCAAGACTTCTTTGCATTTTACTAAAACAGAGGTTAACAAGCATGTGGACTAAGTCAAACAAATTATTTATTTTCAGTTTTCAAGGTTTTGTCAAAAACAAAAAAGCTTTGCCTTGCACAGGATTATCTGTATTGCAATTCTTGCTTCAGATGGCAATTTAGATGTTACTATCTAAACGAAGATACTGAAATGTAATGGAGATGAAATCTGTATGACATGTTACTGTGAACGCTCTATTGTTTTCCTCAGGAGCTAGACAGTGTCCACTGTTGCTACCTGGGCTACATCTGTCCTTTGGATGGAGAATTCTGCTCCTTTAATGCCAGGTAAAAACAAACGAACAAAGCAAGCCTTTGGCCTCTGCCATTTGCACCCCAGATGAAAATTCATGAGCAAGTACTAAATGCCCGGTATCACTTTCTGCTTGTGAAGCAACAGGCAAAATACAAATTTAAAATGAGCTACCCATAGGTGTATGTGCTGTGAATATCACCCAGTTTGGAAACAGCAGGATTTGGACTATTTCCTTCCCTTTTTCAAAAACTTCTCCTGCTGTGTTGCCCCACACGATGATGTCATCAATGTATTGCAGGTGTTCCAGAGCCTCACACTGTTCCAGTGCAGTCTGGATCAGTCCATGGCAAATGCTGGGGCTGTGTTTCCACCCCTGGGGCAGTCGGTTCCAGGTGTACTGGACGCCCCTCCAAGTGAAAGCAAACTGTGGCCTGCACTCTGCTGCCAAAGGGATTGAGAAAAACGCATTAGCAATATCAACTGTGGCATACCACTTGGCTGCCTTTGATTCCAATTCATATTGAAGTTCTAGCATGTCTGGCACAGCAGCACTCAGCGGTGGCGTGACTTCATTTAAGCCACGATAGTCTACT
>NW_008825107.1:404160-406068 GCF_000699105.1 Pygoscelis adeliae
GTTAGATGGGGGAGAGAATTGGAAGAGCACAAGTGAGAAAAACCCGTGGGTTGAGATAAAAACAGTTTAATAACTGAAATATAATGATAATGATAATAATAATAATAATAATACACAAAGCAAGTGATGCACAGTGCAACTGCTCACCACCCACTGTCTGATGCCCAGCCAGTCCCCGAGCAGCGGCCCCCCCTGGCCAGCTTTCCCCAGTTTATGTACTGAGCATGACGTCACTTGGTATGGAAAATCCCTTTGGCCAGTTTGGGTCAGCTGTCCTGGCTGTGCCCCCTCCCAGCTTCTTGTGCACCTCCAGCCTTCTCAGTCGGTAGAGCATGGGAAGCTGAAAAGTCCTTGACTAGTGTAAGCACTACTTAGCAACAACTAAAACATCGGTGTGTTATCAACATTGTTCTCACCCTAAATCCAAAACACAGCACTGTACCAGCTACTAGGAAGGAAATTAACTCTATCCCTGCAGAAACCAGGACAATGTTTGATTTGTTTCTGTTCCAGACTTTGGGCACTCTTAATGGACTTGGATCCACACACCCCTGTAAGGTTTGAAAACCACTTGTAGTACAGCTCTTTGGAGTAGGGACTCTTGCATTAATATGTGTATGGCACCAACAGGCTACTGCCTTCAGTCTTAACTGGGCCTTTCGGGCATGATCACAACTAAACACTTAGAGGGATGAAAACATCGAAGTACTGGTTGACAATCTCAGATCCAGCTGAACAATTGTTTCTGTGGTTGTTGTGCCCAGAGGCTTCATCAGGGATCATCCTGTCTCTGCCTCAGAGAAATTATCTAACTAGATGAGGCAGAGTGGGAGGAGAGGTGAGACGCCGAAAGCAGAGAAGACTTGTCCAAGATGACGCAGTGCCAGAGCCAAAAATAGGAGCCAGAATCCAATGCCCTTGTCCACATGACTCCCCTGGAAATAGTTCTTAAGGCCTTGGAGTCTAATTCAGGTTTTTCCTTGGATCCTAAGCACTTGACTTTTGGATACATTTCTGATCTCTTGAATATGGAGAGGGAGATCAAATGTCCCTTTTCTAGGAAACACCTATGAAAGATGAATGCGGACATGAGGTTAAAGGCCTTTTTCCTGGAGGAAAATGTTCTTCCCTTCCCCCAGGATGCTTCGGCAAGGATGTCATCCCTCTTCTACTTCAGCCTCTTTCTGCTAACACCGCTTTCTTGGTATAGATCGTGTCATGCCAAGTGCTATATGACTACCGTGCACAGGCCCAGGCAGATAAACCCTCCTCTAGCCGTTTTCCCAGTTTTGTTTCTCTTGGTGTGTGCCTGGTTGGGTACCTTTGGAGACAGTCCCTCCGTGAATCCCTCTTCCCAGCTCAAGGCACGAGACACAACACAGATGGACCAGGCATGCTGCTGCCTGAAGCGCAGACCTTGTCCCTTTTCGCTTTTTTAGCTTCTTTATCTACTTTACTGCTCATAGATCCAGGAGCTTTCCCCAATTTTCCTTTTCTCTTTTAATTCTCAAGCTGCTATTTTCGGGCTTCCTATGGCTTTCCTGCCCATGCACCTGCCATGAAGCACAACGGTACGCTGTGGCAGTACTGCAGTACTGCCGCCCTCCCGTCCAGCTCCATAGGAGCCGTTTTTCCTACACGCGGAGTTTTTAGTGTGGACGTGGCCTGTTTTTAGCTGCTTTCTGTCCCCCAAGCATCACCTCCCAAAGCGAAGCCCCATCTCCCTAGCCCTGTGCTTCCAGAAGGATATGTTCGGTAAGGAGGACCCTCTGTTCCCCTTTGCAAGAAGACACTCGCTGTAGAAGCATCTACTTAAATAAAATGCCTACAGCCCCTTTCAACCTCATGCAGCGGCGGGGCGGTGCTGCCACCGCCGCCGCTGCCCTTGCCCGGCCCCGGGCGGGCGGA
>NW_008825107.1:406626-414123 GCF_000699105.1 Pygoscelis adeliae
CGCCGCCTCCAGCCGTGCCCTGGTCGGTGGCGGGCCCCCGGCGCGGCCGGGAAGGCCCCGCGGGCGGGTGTGAGGATGGGGACGGCTTTTCTCGCCCCTGAGGCCCTGCCCAGGGCTGGGGAGCCTGGAGAAGCGCCTGTCACTCCGACCCGCCTTGGGGAGTGAGGGCAGTGGAGGAGAGGAGGTAGGTTACGTCCTGTCTGGCATTATCTGTGTCCATTTGTAGTTTTGGAGTTCAGGCCCTTAGGCAGAAACCTAAATCCGTATGAATGTAGTGGTTGTGCAGACTCTGGTATGTGCTCCTTGAACCTGCAGGAACACGAAATAAACCTTGTTACCTAAGGCTGTACCATGTCCTGGGTGCGGTTGTCTCTGCTTGGTGTCAGCTGTTCCCCACTTGAAAGAAATGATGCGGGGTCATGCTCTTGGAGGAGGGTATAAACATCTGGCAGCATGCCCAGCGCATGCGACGGCAAGTGCCAGGAGTGCTGATGCTCAGAGACACGGACTCCCATCCGAGTTGAGCATGTCCAGCACCTCAGTTGCCATCTTCCCCTAAATTCTCTGTGAAAGTGAGCTTCTCGCAAAGGAACTGCTTTCTGGACGGGACATAGTTCATATGTGTATGAAAACGCTCCCTCTGAGGCTCATAGTGGTGGTGAGGAAGAGTGTTTTAAAATGGCTGGTGGAAATGATCTGGTTTGAAACTTTTTATTATGCTTTTTCCAAGGAGGAGGGGAATGCAAACGGACAAAACAGTTGTAAGGAGGAAAAGTAAAATGATGCAAGGCACAGCCTGTGGCAATTCAGTATACGTCAGTATGTGGTTATGGGAAGTAGGTCTTGTCTAATTTCATCTTGTTCTTATGAGGTTTTCAGTCAAACCTTGCTCATGTACTTCAATGCCTTCAAGATCCTTGATACTTGGCTAATAAAAGTGGCATCTATTAAATGCATCTGAAGTTAAAATGTTTTAACGCTTTTGGTGAGAATGAACTTGTTTGAAGTACTTTCTGGGGCTCTGAGTGGTATGAGGGTAACTGTTAAGAGTAGAAGATGCAGTTGTTACTGGAAAAAAATTTTTGGATAGCAGAAGGTGAGGAGGTGAAGGTCATACTGGCCTGAGGGAGCAATCCAGATGGCCTAGTAAGATAGTCTTGTTTGGATGACTTGCCTTCACCTGTGATTAACTGCAATTTACATTCTTTATTCTTAGATCATTAATCATTATTTTTTAGTGTCATCAAATGTTGGGACAAGAGGTGACTCAAAATGTCTTGGGCAGAAGTATAGAGAAGCAGCTGACGGCGTATCGATGATGGTGACTTCTTAGGCTAAGACTAAGAGCTCTTCTGATGCCTAAGGGAGGAAATAATGACTTATCGTGAGAGTTGCCATTACTTTTGCATGAAATACTTTCTGGAGTTATATGCCATTCATTATATTAAAAATATATGATATTAATACGTAATTATATGATATATAAATATAAAATATATCTTAAAAAAAAGGTCAATGACAAATTGGGAAGTCTTCTGAGAGGAGTATGGTAAGTTGGACTTGTTGCAGGAGAGTGAAGAAGCTCAATCCACCTAGGTAATCCACTTATCTCAACTTGGCCTTGCTTTGCCTGTGAATTCTTCATGCCTTCAGAATACCCGCATGGGAAGAATCCCTGAAAGTGTTTTGTTGTGAAATGTCTCCTGTTCCTTGGCTCACAAGTTTGTCTTCGTCAGCAGCCTGACAGAGACAGGCTGATAGTCTGCCAGCCAGTTCCAAGCAGCACCTGCAAGAGCCCCTGAAGATATGTGTTGTTGCACCTGACTTCCCAGCCAAAAACCATGTTAACAATGGAAAGTGTTAAATATATAGCTGCTAGCTTTGTACAGTTGCTTGGGTGCCTGAAACTTCCTGGGCTGTTGAATTGGGCATGCAGGCTTTCTACTGAGAAGCAGTAGTCTGTTTTGTCGCTATGCTGTGTCATAGGATGGTGCAGTCTCTGATAGCTGAGACCTTTTCCAGCACAGTGGTTAACTTAATGGCTTCCTTAAGCTTCCTCTTTGTCTTCCAGCCCTGGATCTCCCAGGCCATCTCCCCTGTCACTTTGCAGGAGGGTGGGCTCTTGGGCCTGCAGAGCGCTCAGTCAGGGTGACACTGCTGCTGATGCCTGTGTTGCCTCTTTATGGGCTAGATCGCAGGAACTGTCTCCAAAGTGGTGAGTGTTTGTGCACCCCAGCTGAATACCAAGTTGCTCTCTGGCTTTGCCTGTTTATATCCCACAGGTTCGCATAGGGGAGGACACTGTGACTATGTGGTTTGTTTCCTACACGGCATATATTGTCAGGTAACATGCTTTATTAAAGCTAATCTGTTGTGAGTGCCCAAATTTGTTAACGTGGGCACCGTAGTCCAGGACTAGGTAGATGGAGAGTCTACAGTCTGGAGAGTCTACTAGGTAGATGGAGAGTCTGCTGGTCCACTGTCATGTCAGATGAAACAAGGCATGTAAAAATGAGTCTGGTGTTCAGTTGTCATCTAGGCTGTAGTATGGAGTGAGTTGAGGATGATACTGGACTTGTGCTTGAGTTTTTTCCTGCCAGTAAAAACAAATCTGTTCCCACTTGTTTCATGGGGGCAGAAGCTTGCTCCCAGTGCTGCAAGCATGGTCCAAGAAAAAGGAGGGGAAAAACTCCTTTTAAGAACAAAGTGTTCTTGTACTTTGGCTCTCTGACATTACTGACAATGGAGATCAGTTGGTGCACAATAGCTTTTTCTCTATGCTGGGCTGCCTCAGCAAGGCACATGCTTCTAACCAAAATGCAGCATGTACAGATAGCAGTGTTGAGGATGTGCTTCTGTTGGGTTGTGTTGTGGGTTGCATTTGACCCTTAAGTACTGCACTAGGGACAACCAGCTTTATGTGGAGTATATATTATATAAGTGTATATATATTTTTTTTTCCCTATGTGATAAGGGGAAAAAGAGCAGAAAAGCATGACCAGCTGTACTAATACCAGAGGAATGCAGTACAGCAGGCAGACTACTTGCTATTAGAAAACCTGCTTTCCCCATCACATAGGTATTCCTTAAAATACATTAACTTGCTTCTGAATTGCCTTACCAAACTAAGCAAACTTTTAGGAAACTGCTCACTTTCTTCTGCCTGTGGCTTCCCTTTCAGTGTTAACAGAAGTATCTCTGGCACATTAGCATTTTTAAAAAAATGTTGGATTACTGCTACAAACACATCTCCAGCAGCTGTTTGCTCCTATGAGGAGCTAGCTTGGGCTAGTCACGCTTGTGAAATCGCTTGCCACAGAAATCTTTCCTGTAGCTGAAACGCTGGGGACTGCCTCTTGTGATCATCACAGCGTGCAGCATTTCTCCCTTTTTGTTTTTAAACATTGTCGGATAGCTTCCAGTTTTAAATTTAGTGTGTCTTTACCTCTTGGTCTCATTTTTCATGTTAGTCCGTTGCCTCTTTTATAAGCTCTACTATGAGCTGGGGTTGATAAGGCACCTGCAAACATGCCATTTGAGCTCTCTTGCCAAGCAGTGGAGAAATCCAGCCTTTCAGAAAGTGATTTATCTTTCATTAAGGCACATAGAGCAGCCAGTACTACAGAGCAATCTGTTTCTCTGTTTCTATCAGTTTGTAGAAAATCTGGAGGACTAGTTTAGACTGTATGCCTATATATTTGGCAGTAGCGATGAGCCCCGTGAGTGACTGCTTGACAGGGTGCAGCTTACCTTGTTATGAACTAATTCCAATAGTCTGGGTTTTTTTTCCAGTCTGCTGTTTTCTTTGGGGTGTGCCTAGCTCCCTGAGACAGTGGGGTTGACTTGTGAGCAGCAGTTGTACAGACTGCCCTGCTTGCTCTTTCTAATGGGAAAGCATTTCTTGTATTTTTAAACTGTATGGTGTGTGTTACTTGTGAAATATTAAGAAACGAGCTAGCCTGAGGGAAGTGAAGTTATTAGGTCACACGTGTTAAGAAACAACCCGGCTATAAACTAACATCATCTTATTGTGTATTTTGGGCTAATGGTTTGTTGATGGCTGCAAGCACTTCAATGCACCGCACCACCCCCCCGCCCCGATCTCTCGAGGCTTTTTGATTGTGGGACTTGCAGTTAGCAGAGAAAGCATTTCTTGGGTGGTTGGTTTTGCCGGTTGTGCTGTAATGCACAACAAATGCTTGAAGTCTTAGGTGTTTTTCACGTCCTGTAACTGATCCATCTGGGTTTAATAGCAGCCCCTTGTAACAGAAGCAATTTCTAATAGCTTATTATGCTGCCCTGCAGGGAATGTGCTTTTGCTAAAGAGTGTAACATTATTCAGTAGCTAGGAGGTGAAGCCAAAGGTACTTGCATTGCAGATGACCCTGGCAATGTGAATGGACCTAAACTTGAGAATAGTATACCTGTGGGGGGAAAAAGGACCTTTCGGAGTCTGTGGTCAAACTGTAGGTTGTGGCTGTGCAGGGTAGGTGGGATGGGCTGTTATGTTCTGTCGCAAGTATGCCAGGCTGCAGTTTCTTCCCATGAACCACTATCAGGATTGCATGTGGTGCTGGGTATAAGGGCAGGGAAGGGAAAAGGAGAATGTATAAGCTTTTAAATAGGTGAATCATTGTGGGTTTTTGACTGTTTCCTCTTTAACTCACTGGTCTCTGAAGCAAGCTTTGCTGACTAATGTCGTTGCACAGTGTCAATGAAGGCCTCTGTGTAATTGGTATCCTGCAAGGACTGCTGGGCAGAGGAGAAACAGAGCTCTGAAATGAGAGAGTAACTCTGAAGGCTGCCAGCTCAGATGTTAACAAGAAGCATGTCTTGGAGATGTGCCTGTTGTGAATGATGCACCCTTGTTTACAGGGCTTGGACTGGCTTTCGGAATAGTATTTTAGCAAATCTGCTGCATCATCTTGAAGTAAATCCCTGGGCTGTATTAACCTAGACCCCAGTCCTATGAAGGCCATTATGCATGTTTTCCACAGGTTCAATAATCAAGGCTTCTTGCACGTAGTAAGGCTGGCAGAGCTGGATGTTACCCTCTGCTGGGGTTGCATCACTAATTAATGCAGCATCTTTCTGGTCAACAATCCTGATCTGAAACTGCTGTCAATTTCACAGCATGTTGAACACTGGGATTTCTGATGCTGTTGATAAGCAAATGCTGTTAAAGTAACAGCAGTTGTATTCAGAGCTTACCTTACAGTAGCAGTTTGAAGCTAGTGTGAAAGAAGCTGCTTGGCATTTCTGTTGCTGATGCCCTTGGTGTTTTCCTGTAAAGCTGGACCCTTTGTTCTTTGGATACCTGCCCACCAGGAGGGACTTACTATACAACTCATGTCTACAGAAGAATTTAGGAAGCTGCTTGGAGGCAGTGACAAGGATGTCCCATCAAAATGAGGAGAAGATAGCATGGGAGACCACAGAGGACCTTTTGCCCTCACTCAGAAGTGGTTGCTCCTCTTGGTGGTGGTGTTTTCCTCTCCTCATGCAAAACAACCCTACAATTGGCATCCAGATTTTGCTGCGTTAATGTAGCATTGCATGGGAGGTGCTATGAAATCTTTGTTACTGAGGTTTGGAGAGCCTCCAAGGAGGGACGTTCACCTAAGCTAGCATATAAACTTTTGCTCTGAACATGACCTGGCAGTGCCTATAAATAGAGGTGTACCAGTGATCTAACTACATATGACTGCACATTTCAGTCATTGTCAGTAATTCTCCCTTCTGAATAATCATCAGGCATTGCTATTAAGCCAGAGGTGATATGAAGGTGATAAATGGGGTGAAAGGCAAGGCTCCATCTGTTAGGGAAACAGAGGAAGTCCCTGAAGTGTTCCTAATAACTTGACTTGTGATTGATCCTAACGAAGTATCTCTAGATGTGCTTTCATGAAACAACATGTCAAGCTTGGCTTTGGAGATGAGCTAGTTGCCTCTCTGGCAACTGTCTTATCTGGACATAAGAAGTTTTTTTGACATCTCTTGTAAATAATGTGTGAGTCTTGCCTCTGAGGTCTAACTGGATCTTTCTCAAATACTGCATAGGTCCTATATATGTGGGAATTGCTTAATGATGCATAAGTGAAATTGATCTTTTGGCTATTTTGTATAGGCTGTTGGCTTGCTGTATGTTTGGTTTTTTTAAGGTGCTGATAAATTAGAAGCCTTTCCTATGAGGATGAGGAGGGAAACCTTCTCAGGGAAAGGTTGATATGTTTTCCTTGCCTAATGAAGTGTGGTATCTTCAGACTGTGCCTTGTGTGATTAAAGCATCCAAGCTACTTTGTCCTGAACAGCTGAAATACCAAAATTTCAAAATCAGACCTGTGGTGGTGGTTGTGTAGTTTCTGTGATCATGCTGCTTTCTAACTTCATGTGTTAGTTCAGTGGGTAGCCCCAGCTGCAGAACTACTTTTAATCTGTTCAGGAGCCTGGTGTGTTATACTTATTCCCCAAAATTGCTTCAGGAATCCCTGCTAAAGACTTAGGTCTGCACCAGGATACTCAAGACTGCCTGTTCAGCACCAGCTTGCAAGCTGGGAGAAGGCACTTAGATTTGTGTCTAATGTTACTGGTAAGTGATGAATTCAAAAGACCTGCCAGTCTGCTTTTTGCTCATCTCGCAAGTAGAACGGAGGCTATGGCTTATAATTGTTTCATGCTTTTTGATCTCTAATACACAAACACATTATTTTCCTCTCTGTGGGATGGATCAGCTTACATTGTGATGACTCTTTGTAGCATAAAGCTGTTCTTTAGCATAGGAACCAGCTGAAACGGTGATGGATGGTGCAAATCCCTAGCTAGCAGGAAGGAAGGGAAATTACTCATTGCTGCATGTGGTGTCTCTTTTGTTTTCCAAACTGCATATAAACAAACTTTTCACTTGATCAAAGTTCAAATTTTGGCTTTCATAGTGCCTTTATTTCAGGTGCCTGAGAATAGGTGGAAGGATTAGATTAAGTAAAGTTAAGTAAAAATGTCTTGCTGCTTGGTTGCTGGAACATGCCTAGTTTTTGGTAATATGAATTGAAGGAGGAAGAAAGCTGACATAGAGGACTTTACCAGGTGCTACAGCAAACCAGTTTTGACATGGGCCCTTATGAATGCCCAAAGGCTCCTGGCCAAGAGCGGAGCAAGAGGGGGAGCTGGTCTCCTCCTTGCTAGTGTTATGAAGCCTGCTTAAATCCCGTGGGAGATCTGGCATCAAAAGTAAAACTGCCTCAACTATTGACTTGTGGAGCACAAGTCAGCTGTCCCCTGGAATGCTCTGTGCAACCTTTGTACAAGATGCCATGCTGGTGTCAAAGCTTGTGGTGGTGCTCCCATCTCTTGGGAAGGCTTGGGTAGAGGGCAAAAGGAATTACCTTCTCCAGTCTTTCTCTCTGTCCCTGTCCCCACCATCTCCCAGGTGGGGTGCTGTAGCTTTCTGGACTTAGATGAACCTGTGGACCAAAGGTCAGACTACTTTGGAAGCAGGAA
>NW_008825107.1:414133-429261 GCF_000699105.1 Pygoscelis adeliae
ATGTACTTTTCTGAATAGGGTAGATAAATGCATCTAAGCAGTAGAAACTTACTTGGGTTATATGACCGCGCAATTTCTGTCTGCTTTGGGAAGGGTCCACTGCCTCCTTTGCATAGCAAAGTGTCAAAAGATACTGCAGTACAGTACGATGTTACAAGTTTTTGAGCATTACAAAGGCATGTCTCAATAGCCTGTGTCCTCATGGTTTGTGCTGAGGCTCAAACGTTTTGACACTGTCTAGCATGAACTTGTAACTGCAGGATTTCTGTAGCAAGAGCATTGTGAAGGGACTGTTGCATGCTCTTTCTGAGCACTAAACAGAAACTCTTCTCCCAGGTTTTGCAAAGCAAAAGGTGGCAGTGCTAGGTTTTGATTACCTGTTTGAGAGGATTTGGAAGATGAAAACTTATTTTCTCAGCTAGTGTATATGGCTGAGACCATTAGCCAAGTATGTTCTTACTCTTCTATGTAATAAGTGGCTTACCTGCTTACGGCTATTTTAATTTGTTGAATACAGTGGTTCAAGTCTGGTCAGAGAATGATTGCGTCAATGTATTTGCTGGTCTGTCTATACCCCCAAATCCATTTAGTAGAAGAAATGTAGAAATGGAGGTATTGCAAATAGTTTCTTCCTTGAACAATGTTTTGGTTTGGTATTTCCCAGAACTTCTGTGGCCATGACACTGCCAAGGATGATGTGTAGCCGTAACGTACCGAGTTACTCCTACATGTAAAATTAGTTCCTGGAACAGCTATTGCCTTGGCAGCAGTAGAACTGAGAAAACAAGTGAATATATTGGCAGGCTAGGTTGTGCTTCAGTGAGACCTGGTATAGTAAGGAGTCCTGGCTGTTCCTGGGAAGTTATGTGGTGGAGATAATGTCATGAGTCAGGAAACTGACCTGTCAAAAGGGAACTGCATCCCCAAATGCCCCAACAGCTCTGTTGGAGAGGAGAGGTGGGAACTGCATGGTTTAGCATTGGTCTGGGTCCTTTCTGTGCAGACCAGCGAAGACCATCTGCATGCTGTTAAAACAAAGTATGCCTTTGATACTGCTTAAGGACTGGAGAGTAAGTTTTTAAGGTTTGAACAGGATATTATCCTGATCTTTTGATATGAGCTCATTTCTGCCAGGTCACCTGTCTGTCTTGGAAATGCCTATTATAACAGTATTCCTAGAAATAGGATTAAGTCTCGTGGGGAGGAATTAATGAGCATAACAGGGAGTCACAAAGTCAGTCCTCTTTGGCTGAGCTTTCCATCCCTTCGCAAAGCTGCCACGTGGGGAAAGGAAGAATCCAAGCCAGAAGGGCTACTCTGTCATCACGGGCAGGCTTTGGGGTGGCAAAGGGGTTGTAATTATTAACCCAGTAAAAATGAAGCCTGACATCAGAGGTAGAAGAGCTATTTAAAAACAGTGTGAAACTGAGTCAGCTGAAGGTCAAGAAAGCCTTTTTGCCTGAGAACAGGTTAAACTGGCTCCAGCCCCATCAGGGCTGGAAGTGAGAGGAAGTCTGACACCCATGTGGTTCTGCCACGGGGGTTTGCAGGGAGCAGAGCTGCTGGGAACCTTTGACACTAGTTGGGGAGCAGAACTTACTTTATCACCTATTTCAATCTCATCCTTCCAGCCCATCCACTAGAAAAGAGCAGGTTAACCCCAGTGAGCTGGCAGCCCTTCCCAAGGACAAGAGAAGAGGCTCTCTGCAGCTGTACACTAGAGCCGGTGATTTGGCCTGTTTCTCTGCTGCTCAGAGCTCTAAAATGACAAGAAATGAGTAGTTGCAGAGTCAAGGGAAATTTCAGTTTTGTTCAGCCTGGAAAAATCCTGTGTGCAGTTCTCTTCAGACTGAGACTGAACTTAAATGAGACTTCCCATGACTGTAAATGCTGTTTTGGTTTTTAGCAGAGTTAGCTGTGTGCAGGCCTCAGTTTGACTTAACCCAGTTAGGACTTTTTTTGCTTCAGTATGGTGAAACTACTCTGAAAGAAGACAAGCTGAGTTCTGATGTGTGTATTGGCTCTGTGACCATGTGTTGTCTAGCTCAGGGGCTGTTGTCTGGCTCAGCTCCCTGAGCTTCCCATGCGGCCGCGTCTTGGTGGCTGGTCTGCAAGTAGCAAGGCTGATGGAGGCCTATCAGGCTCTTGGCAGCTGTGTATCTGAACTGGAACTGAAACATCTGTGAAGCACCGAGTTGGCTCTCTGAAGATGGGCAAGCAGACTTGGGAAGTACTGACTAGCACGGAGTGGTTTTTTTGATTATTAAATACACTGAGGCAGTGTTTCTTCAGAGGAACTGTGTATGGGTTTCATAGAATCATTAAGGTTGGAAGAGACCTCTAAGATCGAGTCCAACTATCAACCCAACACCACCATGCCCACTAAACCGTGTCCCTAAGCACCTCATCTACCCATCTTTTAAATACCTCCAGGGATGGTGACTCAACCACTCCCCTGGCCAGCCTGTTCCAATGTTTAACCACTCTTTCAGTAAAGAAATTTTTCCTCACATCCCATCTAAACCTCCCCTGGCGCAACTTGAGGCCATTTCCTCTCGTCCTATCGCTTGTTACTTGGGAGAAGAGACTGACACCCACCTGGCTACAGCCTCCTTTCAGGTAGTTGTAGAGAGCGATGAGGTCTCCCCTCAGCCTCCTTTTCTCCAGGCTAAACAGTCCCAGTTCCCTCAGCTGCTCCTCCTAAGACTTGCTCTCTAGACCCCTCACCAGCCTCGTTGCCCTTCTCTGGACCCGCTCTAACACCTCAATATCCTTCTTGTAGTGAGGGGCCCAAAACTGAACACAGTATTTGAGGTGCGGCCTCACCAGTGCCGAGTACAGGGGCACGATCACTTCCCTACTCCTGCTGGCCACACTATTTCTGATACAGGCCAGGATGCCATTGGCCTTCTTGGCCACCTGGGCACACTGCCGGCTCATGTTCAGCCGGCTGTCGACCAACACCCCCAGGTCCTTTTCCGCCAGGCAGCTTTCCAGCCACTCTTCCCCAAGCCTGTAGCGCTGCATGGGGTTGTTGTGGCCAAAGTGCAGGACCTGGCACTTGGCCTTATTGACACACATTGTTTGTGGACACATCTGAGGAAGATGGGTGATGATTACCTGGTGATGATACTCTTTGAATATCACAACCTGTATTTGATTAACTGTTGCTTTTTAGGTGACTTTTTTCTCAAGTGAATACTACATTTGTGAAATTAATGTTTTCTTTCTCTTCAACAGTGGGCCACTATACGGATAGAAAAAGGTGTCAAAAAGCCACAGCCACAGATGCTAAAGACTCCTACTGCTAATGGTGAGAGCTTGGGGTAAAGTCAAATTGATAAGACTAATGTTCTAAAGCAGAAGAACTGAGTCCTTTTCAAATGGGGAAGTTAGAGGTGTGCATGAAAGAACTGGAGAAGAGGTGGGGTGGTTACAAGCTGTTACATCTAGTTGTTTTGCAATGCTACTGGCACAAGAACTGTTCCTGCAGAATGAAATGCTTCTTTTACTGGCTTGTGCTGAATGGTTGAAAAATCAGGGGATGAGGAAATGAAGGGTATGAAATAACATTAAGTTTAACAAAACAAAGTTGAGCTTAAGATGGAGACTGTCCTCAGTTGAGGGAAACTTTCGAGTTACAATATGAGCTTGATTTTTGTCTTGATTGTCTTTAGGTCACTGCTTGCAGGGCTGCTGGCCAACTATCTCAGTCCTAACAGCATCAGAGTATGCTTAATAATCTCTGAGGAGATGTGAGTGTTTAGTGGACAGCACTTTTCTCTCCCAAGCTCAGTACTTTTTCTGTTGTAGGACTGCTGGATGGAAGTGTGTGGTGTTATACTTGTTCCCTTTTTTCAGTCTGCTGCTATTCACTTTTTGCCCCCTGGAGTTATCTCAGTGTTTGCCAGACAAACTTCTTACACTCATTATCTGTAGAAAGACAGCTGAAGAGTTGCTTCATATTTCTTCCTTTAGCCTAATTTTGAAATTAGTTCCTTTACTGTATCTTAACCCATACTGCGCGTGTGTCATGGTAGGCTGTACTAGGTCAGAGTTGGCTGTAAGACTTCGGAGCTGTAAGCACAGTGAGAGTAGTCTGAGTTTGTCCAGGAAGTAGGAGAAGGCTGAACAAGGCATTGCAGCCAGCGCTTGGTTTTCTCCTGGTTCCTGACTGCCTTGGTATTGCTATTGATTTGCTTGTTTTTGACAGTGTTTGACAGCAGTGTCAGCATTTTCTGTGTGCTCCCTCATTAGGCAGCATAGCTGGAAACAAAACCAGCTTGCCAGTTAGTAGACAAGTCAATTGCTACATGATTCTATGAATTAGCTCATGTGAACATGATACAGTAAAGGGGACTGAACTGGTTGTGTGTGTTTCCTCTCCAAAGGAGTATCATTATCAATACTGTAAACACTGGTATTGTACTATTTGCAGGCCAGGCATGAAACAGGCTCTGATGGTAGCAGATCCAATTGTCAGTTAGCACCTGTAATAATAAATTGGAGGTACTGCACAGCAGTTCTTAAAACAGGTTAAAATTTGTCTTATTTAATTGCTGACTTTAAAGTGGCTGAGAAAAAGTATGTCCTGTAAGTGTCCTGGAAGTTGTGGGTTTTTTTGGGGCGGGGAGAAGGCAAGGTGAGTGATCCTTCCAAATAACGACAGTGCCTTGCTATCTGTTTCACAGGTTGTATCAGCAAGACACTCTTTTTCTTCTTGTATGGGTGATAGTGTCCCATCATGTTGGGGTCAGTGAGAGGGCAAGAGATTCAACTGTGCTGCTTTAGCCACACAGCTCTTGTCTTCCTAGACATCTGATCATTCTGGCATGTAGCTTTTTCTTCTATAGAAAAGAAAGGTAAAGGAAGAGAGGACCCAGCTAGTAGATCATGTTCTATGGGCTATCTTTCCATAAAACTACAAGTACCTATTCCCCCTGTATGTGTGACTGAGGGAGGTACAGTGCTAATATGTGCTGTAGTTCAGAACCTGGACTAATCTGGGTACACTCCACTGTCTGGAGTATTAGTGATAGTAAAAATGGCCTGAGGTAATTCATATAGATGATTGCATGCAGGCTATGTTCAGGTAGTCTTACGGATGGGGATACACGATTGCAATGGTGGCCTGAAGCACACTTTTTAATGTCCTTTTTATATTTGAAATTAAAATTAAAACCTTTCCCCACTGTAGGCAGCTCTTACTGCAGTAAGCTGGAGTCTAACTATTCCCTACTTGAGAAGCTATGGGGAGCAGGGGAGATGTGGAGTCTGTAGTGCCAAGCTGTGCTCTGTATATTGCTCTTGGGAGCTTTTTAAGCATAGGACTAACAGACCTGTGATTAGGAGTTCGGGTTCCTGTATGTTGATGAAAGTACTTGAGGGCCAGGGCAGGTGTAGGTCTAACAGTGCAGTATATAAGTTGGCATCCCCTGAGGTGACAGAACACGAGCAGATCGAGAGGCCCAGTTACATTACACAATATTTACTGAGGGAGGAGAAATTCCCGGTGATAATGCATTATGGAGTAGCTGATTAAAACGGGGTAAAGGTAAGTGTCTATGTGTGTGTACGCATGTGTGTTAAGTGCTGAAGGGGAATGTGTAGCACCTTTTCCATCTTTCCTGACCATCCAGTCCCCACTAGGAGGTGTGTCGGGATGGGAGGGAGCATTGCAGATGCGTGTGCAAGGGCAAGTTTTCCTGTTCCCAGGCAGAGCAAAAATGGTCCTCCCCAAAGACCTTAAAATCCAGTGTCCCTCAATATGAAAGACAAGAGGGAGCATGACTGAGGTGACACCACCTTTCTCTGCAGTACCGAATCCAGTGTATTTCACATCTGTTGGCAGAAATGGCAGCCAGTGCCCCTGCGTTGGTGGTATGATAAGGAATAGTCCCAAGAAAAATGTTGGCTGGTGTAGTTGCTGTGTGGGGAATTACCTGGTGCTGTCACTTCAAGGTCCCTCTGTGTTAGAGGGCAGCGTGTTTGTGCCGGGCCCAGTGGTAGCTCTTGGCTGAGCAGATACTTGGAGGTTAGTCTATCTCATTGCAGCTGAATAATCAGCTCTCAGCTGTCAGTGTGGGTGTTGGCTGTGTCGAAAGGCAGTCCTCTTCAAGTTGGTGGGTTTAAAAAACAGAAAAATGCTGTTAATTCAGAGTTTTGGAAGTGACATCCACTAAAAGAAAAGCTTATGCAAATAATGTGACACTAAGTAGATAGTGTCAAATTTGAGCCTGCTATAATTAGCTGACTATGTGAGCTTGAAGGCTTGGGGCTTGTGCTGTGACACTGAGTAAAGCAGCGGCTATGGCTTTTTTGGTTGAGAGGGGTGTTTGCTGTACTCGTGCATAAAGCTGCCTTTTAGCTGTCTTTGGCAAACTCAGCTCTGCCCATGGCCAAGGGATTAAAGGCCATTAGATGTTACTTCTGATTAAAAGAAGGCTAAATACATCATCTGAGTAGCATGTGTTTAATTCTGTTCATAATATCTTCAGGTGCTGCTGAGATCTTGGCTTGGAGTAGCTTGTCCCAAAGCTGCAAGACAGCTTGTGCATGGGGGTGTTGTGTAATGATGACAGCACAGGCCGTGCTATCTCAGCTGTGCCAGCAGTGTGTTAAACTTGAAGCCTGGGCTGGTTTCAGCCAAGAAGTAGGAACCAGGAGAGCCAGCTGCCTGGCTGATGCTGAACTGGGGACTGGATAAGGAGGAAGTGTTCCCAGTTCATTCTCCTGGGAACTGGAGAGAAGAGTGGTACTTGTGTGACGGGTGCTGGAGAGTTCCCCTGGCCAGTTTCTTGGCTATGACTTGTCTCCCACACCAACAGCAGCATGGAGCAGACAGATTGGGCTGACTCACCTACAGTCCTGGATGTTTCACAGCTTAGAGGTTTAAGGGACTGACTGAGAGGAAAAAATGAACCACAAACTAGAGCTCTGGTTTGGATTTAAAATATAACACAAGTATAGTCCATCCTGCTAAATGTTTGATGTGTTGTATGTTTGTTTAATTTAGATTTTGAAGGGCATGTGGGTGTTTGGGTGTGCCATATTAACAATTTATATTTGTAGGCTAGTGATAGGACAATGCACTGAGATCGTCTGCTGGTGGAATTGCAAGTTGTGGCTGCCGAGTTCAGAGCTGAAGGTGTTAATAGGTTTTGTTGCAGTGTGGCATCTCGGTGACCTGTGGGACTTGTATCCTGGAGCTTCTTGTGTTATCCCATATGTATGCTACAGTGCAATACAAAGATTTTGCATGCCACTTGTAATTTAAATGTTGTGTGTGATTTGCACAGCAAATACATTCAGAGTTTTTCTGCTGGCAAGACTTCCTTGGGATGCAGATTTCCACGTGGGATGCATATTTGTGGGAAAGTGCCTGGTAGCTTAAAACAGGTGGGTGCTTCCTCCTTTCCCATTTTTTATCTCAACATGGAAGCACAGAGATTATGCAATTTGTCAGAGGGTGTCTGACAGAGTGGCAACCTGAACTTGGACCTCTGTAATCCTAGTTGAGTGTCTCAGGGGATGGTTGTTCTGGTTAAATGTTATTCTTGATTTCTTCAGTCATCAATTTCTGGAGCCAGACTTGCTTACCAGAAAGCCAGCTACTTGATCTTTATAGTTAGCTTGCACAATTTGTCGTTGCCTTTGAAAGCTGTGGTGAGAAATTGGGTCTTATCAGACCATAAGGATAAAAAACAAAAAAGGGGGAGGTGTGGGAATACTTGCTATTTGTACTGCAATTCTGAACTCTCCAGGTTTCTTTTCTATTGCTGGGCATTATGTGGGCAGAGTTCAACTGAAACACAACTGTTAGTGCTGAACTAAATTATATCAAGGCACCTTTAAGCACAACTTTCTTTGACATTCGTTTTTTGGAGGGTTTTTCTTTGATTTAAACTAAAATAAAAGTGTCGTCCTCTCTGTGCTTATAGAAAAGACTTGTGCTGTGAAGGGAGGGAGGTGCATTTGGTTCAAAGCTGGTCTGTGCACAGATGTCAGGTAGCTGTTGTGGTCTGGGGCTTTGGCAGATAGCAATAGAGCACGTCTCAGCTGAATGTGGCTGTGGGATGCCAGAATGTCTGACAAGAGATGGGCCTAGGGAACAGGGAAGCCTCTATGGAGGAGACTGAATGTGCTTAGATACACAGAGCACCAGGAGAAGGGAATGGAAAGGCCAAGGTCTCACTTGGTTTCCTCTGGAAGTGTAAGATGGTGTTGGATAAAGTTGCTGAGTTGAGGGCGTGTCAGATGGTGGGAAAGGGTTTGCCTTCTTGCTTCACCTTCAGTAGGCAACAGAACTTGGTATATTTGCTGCTCAAGGTGTTTATGTGAGGAAGGGGAGCTAGAACTGGCCTACTGAAGAGTATGCTGTGTTCAACTACCCATCTGATCTTGCTATCATAGGAGGGGTTCTGTCAGTAAATTTGTCTCCTTGAGTAATGCAGAGCGGCAAGTGATTTGGAGGATGACTGTTACTGTGTAGAATTATTTCCTCATACGGTTGCCCTCTCCTTCCCAAGGTATCATTGAAAGAGATGAAACGCCTATGGAGAAAGAAATTGCACGTCTGCATCGAGTGGACTTCGAATTCTCTGACATATTCTACTTCTGCAGAAAAGGGTTTGAGGCCATTGTGGAAGATGAAGTTACCCAAAGGTTTTCTTCTGAAGAGCTGGTCTCCTGGAATCTCCTCACAAGGACTAATGTCAACTTCCACTACATCAGCCTGAGGCTGACTGTTGTGTGGGTCATTGGGGTTGTAGTGCGGTACTGCTTCCTGCTGCCCCTACGGTAAGCTCATGGGTACTGAGGGATTTTCGGTCTGGGAACATGTAAATGTGTGTTTTCTTGGTAAACATCATCTCAGCTTTTTTAACCCAAAAGCAGCATTAGCAGATACAGAAGATGAACTGGCTTAAACTCTCCTTTGAATGGTTAAGAAGCCATTCAGAACACTTTTATGTTGCCACTTACTGTGGAGAGTAGATTAGGGCTAGTGGTCATCTTTTCTGTGAATGCTTCCCCTAAGTCATGTGTATTTGCAATATAAGTGTAAGTTGGGTGAGCTCTAAAACTCCCTGACAATACATGCATTGGGGTATCTGAATCTGCTGCCTTTGCTAGACCATGATTTTGAGCAATGTGTCAGGGATTACTGAGTTAGAGAACTGGGTATGTCAAGTATCTGAGGAATAGTTGAATTCCTGCAATCCCTTTCCATTTTAAAGGGGAAAGTGATATTAAAATGAGCAAAACTACTTATTTTGATTTAATGTCTATTTTGTCTGTAGCTTTACCCTTGCTGCCATTGGGATTACCTCAATGATTGTGGGGACAACCATGGTAGGACAGCTGCCAAACTGCAGGTAGGTACTGTGTTTGAGGGACGAACTTGCCAAGTTGCATCAGTGCAAACAGCTCAAGATTAGGACTGGAGAGATTTTACATGTGATAGACTACTGATAGTCCATTCCACCCGCAAACTTGTGGCCTTGCTTTTAGTGGCTTTTTGAACTTGGGCTGAGGTTGGCTTCTTGGCACATTTGGCACTGAGGTTGGTGGTTTCTGATGGGCTCCTCTTGCTGTCATGAGAGACTCAAAGGGAGTGTTGTAGGGAAGATAACGGTGCTGGGATAAAAAATACCCAGTGAGGAGATAACAGCTTTGCCTACGTAAGTGAGACCAAGGGTATGATGCATCTTGGCTGAGCTGCTGTAGCAAGTGCGTGGTAGAGCTAGGAATATCCCTCTGCTCCAGGGTACCAGGAAAATTTCAGCCCTGAGTTGTATTGAGTAGGCTGGACAATATTGCACGTGTGTCTAGCTGCTTTCCAGAATCCTCCATGTGCCTGTGATTTCTTTCAGTGTGAAAAACTATCTGAGTGAAGTGGTCCACCTCACGTGCTCCCGCATCCTTGTCAGAGCTCTGTCTGGTACTATCCATTACCATAACAAGTGAGTGAACTGATGTTAAGATAGCAAAAGTGTGTGTATACTTCTGTGTGTGTGAGTATCCCATTTGAAATGGGGCAGCTCTTTGTTGACTCACCTGGCAGCTTTATGGAACTGTTGTGTGTGTAATGTGGTACTTAGTGCACTAGTAGTCTAACAAAAAATTATGTAATTACAGGGAAAACAAACCTCAGAAAGGAGGAATTTGTGTTGCCAACCACACATCACCGATAGATGCGATCATTTTGACAAATGATGGATGCTATGCAATGGTATGAGGAGATCCATGATGACCATAGCAGGGGGAGAGAGGCCAGGAAAGGGAAAGATTGCGGGGTATTGGTTGTGGAGTTCAGTACTTAACTTTCTCAGTAGATATGTTAACTTGAGCACTAGTCAGTGGGGAAAAGTATAAATTGTGTTGAAGTTGGTCTAAAAGTTACATGCTGGTGAAGTTGTCCTGGCAGTGTCAATGGCTCTTCATCTGGTGAAATACTTGAGGTACACTTCCATGCATGCGTCTAGATCCTTTCAAGTGAATGCATTTTAATAGTTTCTGTGGGCACTGCCCAGTCCTGGTTTGCAGTCTCCAGTGTGTTTGGGTTTTTCTGAGGGGGTATGCAGAAGAGGAAGTCTTGCTTTTCAGGTGTCTCGTATGCTGATGTGCCTTACTGGGCTTGCAGGTTGGCCAGGTTCACGGTGGACTAATGGGAGTTATTCAGAGAGCCACAGTCAAGGCCTGTCCTCACGTCTGGTTTGAGCGCTCGGAAATCAAAGACCGCCATCTAGTGACAAAAAGGTGAGGTGTGGGTTAGAGCGGGGAATTGCAGTGCTCATGTAACTCCGGTACCTACTAGTGCCTGAGAGGCCATGCCCGGGTATGTAATCCCCGACGAGTCATTGAACAATCAAAGACCCAGATGAGGAATTAAAGCTTTGGAAAGACAGAAGCCCAAGAAGCTGATGAGGTTGCAATGGGAAACAGGGAACTTGGAACCTTGGGATCTTGAGAGGGCAAAAGGCCGACTTGTGAAAGCATCATCTTTTAGCAGGAGCCGTATCTAGTTGTCTTATTCCAAATGATGACTGCTGCTTATAAATGCTAATCACAGGGATATGAGTTATCTGTAATTCCATGTTACTGTAGGCTGGAATAATGTGGGGTATTGCAAATCGGTAGATGTAGGTAGGAGTGGAAGCAATTGGTATAGTAGTGGCTCAACAGCAGTTCTTGGTGTGAGTCGGAGGGGTGGTATGCAGCAAACTGGATCATTCAGAATGACCCAGTTGTGCTTGCTTGTGTGGGCTTTGATACAGTAGACTGATCGAAATGTCTGGTTCCCAGGTCACCAAGGAAGGCTTGAAAAGTTTAGACAGGGTGAAACGGTTCAGACCGAAGGTTCTGGTAAGGTCTGGATTGCAGCAGACTGTCACAAAACATCTCATTTGGGTAGCCACCATAATAACTAATGGCTGATGAATTCAGATACACATTTTGAAAGGATGTGAAGATACTTCAAATTCTGGGATTTTTTGCTAAAGAGAAATACTGATGAAAAAATGAGTTTTCTGTGACACGAACTGTCTTGACTTCATTTGAAATTGTGAGCCACTAGAAATAACAAGCTTTGCTTGTTTGGGTGAGGGGCCAAAATGTGTCTAGTTAAACTGAGCTGCTTACAAAGGCAGTTTTCTGCAGAATGTCACCAAAGGCATACCCATGAACACTGTAGTACAGTGATAGAAATTCTTTCTAATTTTTAAAGAACTTTTAGGTTAATTTTGACAGGTTAACTTCTTCACCACCTCATTGGCCTCTGTGCAGCGGGACAGCTTTGCCAAGTCATCCAAGCATTGTTCAAGTAGTGTGAGCTGTAGGCATTTAGGATTCCTCTTTTTAAGAAATCTGCTGTTAAGTAAGCAGAGCCTGGATGGGCCACAGCACAAGACTTTTTCTTATGTAGGCAATTTCTTGCAGGTTGAGTTGATGAGAGTTAATTGGATTGACTTAATGCATACATTTATTGGCTTCCTTGACAGTCATTAATAAAATAATACGAAGGAAAGAAAACAGGACGTTGCCTCAGTGTAATGCACCAGGGGCCTAAGGGATGGCTTGCACAAAGCTTCAGATTTGTCAGAAACAGAAAGGCAAGTACAAATTAGTGTCCATAAAAGGCTTTGGTTTCAAACAAATGTGTTATATGTAACGATATTTTTAATGCACCTGCCTGGGGAATGAAGAGTGGAAAGGAGCTATTTTTTAAGCTTTCCTTCTGCTTCCACAGACTCAGGGAACATGTGGCAGATAAGAGCAAGCTCCCGATCTTAATTTTTCCAGAAGGTAAGAAGCTGAACTGCTCTTTATCTCCATTCAGTGTAGATGTCATCCCTGTTCTCTTTTCATGGCTTCTGGTGCTCAAATGTATCTTAACCTCTGGCTTAGATTTTATTAGGGAAAAATGTCATCTTTAATATTAGATTACATGAAGACAACACAATACTGTCCCTGGCTGTTGGGTCTCCTGGCAGAAACTGTAGGCAGAAGAATGGAAAGATTGTTTCTTTTGCCCTGTGAATATCAATTCACTGTCCTACAGATCTAACTTCAGCCTTGTGCTTTCTCGCACATACTCTGGCTTCATTCAGGGAGTCAGTCACAAGACAAAGAGTGAAAGCAATCGGGGAGAGATGCTTAAATTACCCATAAAGGGCCTGCATTTGCTCCTCAGTGAGTAAGACCTGTATGTTGATGTAGTGTTGCTGCTGAAATGTGGTAGGCTATGTGAAGTAATGACTTTAGTTTCTCTTCTGGACAGGCACCTGCATAAACAATACATCTGTGATGATGTTCAAGAAGGGGAGCTTTGAAATAGGAGGGACAATCTATCCTGTTGCAATCAAAGTAAGTGGAAATAGCTGACTGCTGAAGTTTGGGATCTGTTCTTGTCAGGGTGGTAGGAAGCTGTCTCAGTACAGCTCCTAATGAAAGCACAGTAGCTCTGGCAATTTGCTACGTGCCATGGATGACTCCTAGAGTGTAAGTGTCTGAAATGAGAACGTGAAGTCCTTCAGCCTATGGAGCCTGGCTGGTAGGAGGACCTGGTGGGGTCAGCTTCTTCCTCTGGAAAGCTGGAAGGAAGGGAGGTCCAGCTAGTCCTTCCCAGTGCTGAAGGGAAGAGAAGCATGCAGCTTGCAGCAGACTTAGCTCTTTTGGCTGTTCAGGCAAATGGGTGACATCTGCTGCTGCTTCTGTCATGTAATCACAAGCAGCACTAATAAGCACAGGCTAATTTTTCTAAAGCCTCGTTCTAAGCAAACATGTCAGTTGTGAATTTTCTCTGAACTCTGGCATATGACTGAAAGCATCCACCTCAGATCTGAGACAGGCCGTGATCGTCTGTGGGGAAAGGGTTTCATTATTTGTTTTTTGTGATCCCTTACAGTATGATCCTCAGTTTGGAGATGCATTCTGGAACAGCAGCAAATATAACATTGTGAGCTATCTGCTGCGAATAATGACCAGCTGGGCCATTGTTTGTGATGTGTGGTACATGCCACCAATGGTTAGAAAGGTAATCTAGCATCTGGTTGACTGATAACTATTTAAGAACCTGACTGTGTCTGCAAGTGCCTCTTTTTACTCTTTTTCCCCAAAACCCCTACCCACCCTGTGTCTCCAAATCAGAGTTTTATACTGAACTTTTGTTAATGTTGACCGATGTATGATTTGACTTAGCTTTTCCTAATGCAGCTTGGTACCATCAGCAGTGCATCAAATATGCAAAGGATAGTAGTAAATATACTGCTATTCACAGTAGCAATGCTGTTAATGTTCCATCCTGTTGGAGCAAAATTTTCCCCTAATTTCAACACTTTAGGGGAAAAATGAGTTAAATTATTATCACATTGGAACATCAGATTGTGTTGGCATGATAAGGGATGGATTGTTTGGCAGTGAGCTAATTTGATGAGGCAGCAGATTAAAAGTGTTGTGGAAGTCTGTTTCAATTCACTTTTCTCTGCTTTGATTATGTTGAATTTATGACCCTTGAAGGAAGGCGAAGATGCTGTTCAGTTTGCCAACAGAGTGAGGTCAGCCATTGCTCTCCAAGGAGGACTGACTGAACTTCCCTGGTGAGTGATGCCATCGTTGTTAGACTTCACGGACTATCTGTTGTTAGTTTGATTGAGAGGTGCTTCCTCCCTTAGCTTTGACAGAAAACATTCAACATAACTTTATTCTACTTGGGAGAAAATGAGGGAGTAACTTCACATGCACATATGTGTATGTGAAACTAAAAATAAAAAAGATGCACGAAGTCTTTGGAGCATGTAGCTCTCATGCAGTGAGTTTCACCTAACGGCTTGATGCTTTTGAAGAGGGCCCCTTCACAGTTGTTTTCATGTTGAGACTCATGCTGAGATTAAGGAGCAGAAATGAAGTTACTTGGCAAAACTGATGAACAACAAAAAACATGGGGCTTGAGGCTTTCTGCTCCAACTTTCTCATGTCCCACCTCAGTAAGTAGCAGCATAATGCCTAGATTTCATAGGACTGTATGAAACAAACTGGAGAGCAAGATTCTGATGAAGAGAACAGGCAAACGGATTCAACTATGAGGCCCAGCTGGCCCTCTGAATGATATAAGGCAAGAGACAACTGTGGTGTTGCACAAGGTTGCCCCTACAGTCTAGGGAAATAGCATCCCAGGTTGGCAAACATTTCTATGGTAGGTGCAACCTGTTAGCAACATGAGTAGCCTGCTTTAACAGGCTAAACTCAAAATTTGGTCTACATAAGCATTATGGCCTAAGGTAAAGGTTTTAATAAACATGCTTCAACTTGGATGTTCTAAAGCTCTGAAGAAAAGCCTTCTTAATAATCTTTTAGGTTAAGACTCTAGAGTTGTCTAAGATCACTAATATAATACATAGTTTGATAACAATAGTGGTAACAATCATGATGGGTTACTTTCCTCTCTTGCTTTGTTCCAGGGATGGAGGTCTGAAAAGAGCGAAAGTCAAAGATACTTTCAAAGAAGAACAGCAGAAAAACTACAGCAAGATGCTAGTGAGAAATGGATCAATAGGAAGTCTGTCTACAGGAACAGAGTCAGACTGAATGGTTGTTCTTGAAAACTGATTTTGCAAAACCAGCCTTAGCAG